>NC_091755.1:37090204-37377704 GCF_043380555.1 Nothobranchius furzeri
GGAACGAGCCCGACTTACTGCCGGCTATGCGGACCAAGCTCTAACACCGGTCATACAGGGACCTAACAGCCCTTATCAGAGGGCCTGGTACCCCATACTCCCGGAGTACCCCCCACAGGGCCCCCCAAGGGACGCGGTCAAACGCCTTGTCCAAATCCACAAAACACATGTAGACTGGCTGGGCAAATTACCATGCACCCTCCAGGATCCTCCTAAGGGTATAGAGCTGGTCGAGTGTTCCACGGCCAGGACGAAAACCACATTGCTCCTCCTGAATCTGAGGTTCAACAATCCGACGGACCCTCCTCTCCAGAACCCCTCAATAGACCTTACCAGGAAGGCTCAGGAGTGTGATCCCCCTGCAGCTGGAACACACCCTGTGGCCCCCCTTTTTAAATAAGGGGACCACCACCCCGGTCTGCCAGTCCAGTGGGACTGCCCCCGATGTCCATGCGATATTGCAGAGGAACTTAAGAAACCCTGGGCCGATCTCATCCACTCCTGGAGCCTTGCCACAAAGGAGCTTTTTAACCACTTCAGTGACCTCAGCACCAGAGATTTGAGAGGCCAACCCAAAGTCCCCAGACTCTGTTTCCTCACTGGAAGATCTGTCGGTGGGATTGAGGAGGTCTTCGAATTATTCTGCCCACCGATCCACAACGTCCTGAGTAGAGCTCAGCAGCACACCGTCCCCAATATAGATAGTGTTGGTAGCGCACTCCTTTACCCCCCTGAGGCGCCGGATGGTGGACTAGAATCTCCTCGAAGCCGTACGGAAGTCTTGCTTCATGGTCTCACTGAACTCCTCCCATGCCCGGATTTTTGCCTTGGCGACCACCCGAGCCGCGTTCCGCTTGGACTGCCGGTACCCGTCAGCTGCCTCTGGAGTCCCACAGGCCAAAAACACCTGATAGGACTCTTTTTTTCAGCTTGACAGCATCCCTAACCACCAGTGTCCACCAGCAGATTTGGGGGTTGCCACCACGACAGGCACCGACGATCCTGCGACCACAGCTCCGGTCGGCTGCCTCAACAATGGAGGCATGGAACAGGGTCCATTCAGACTCAATGTCCCCCCACTCCCCCGGAACATTTTGGAAGTTCTGTTGGAGGTGGAAATTGAAGCTCCTTCTGACAGGAGACTCTGCCAGTTGTTCCAAGCAGACCCTCGCGATACGTTTGGGCCAGCCTGGTCTGACCGGCATCCTCCCCCACCATCTGAGCCAACTCACCACCAGGTAGTGGTCAGTTGACAGCTCCGCCCCTCTCTTCCCCCGAGAGTCCAAGACATGCGGCCGCAGGTCAGATGAAACAATAAAAAAGTCGATCATCGAGCTGCGGCCTAAGGTATCCTGGTGCCAAGAGCACATATGGACACCTTTATGTCTGAACATGGTGTTCATTATGGACAATCCATGACTGGCACAGAAGTCCAATAACAAAACACCACTCAAATTCAGGTCAGGGGTCCGTTCCTCCCAACCACACCTCTCCAGGTCTCACTGTCCTTGCCCATGTGAGCGTTAAAGTCCCCCAGCAGAATGAGGGAGTCACTGGAAGGAGCGCTTTCCAGCACCCCCTCCAAGGTCTCCAAAAAGGGTGGGGTAGTCTGAACTGTAGTTTGGTGCATAAGCACAGACCACAGTCAGAACCCGTCCCCCCCACACGTAGGCGGAGGGAGGCTACCCTCTCATCCACCGGGGTAAACCCCAACGTACAGGCACCAAGATGGGGGGCAACTGGTATGCCCACCCCTGCTCGGCGCCTCTCAGTGGGAGCAACTCCAGAGTGATAGAAAGTCCAACCCCTCTCGAGGAAACTGGTTCCAGAGCCAGAGCCTTGCGTTGAGGTGAGTCTGACTATATCTAGTCGGAACCACTCAACCTCACACACCAACTCAGGCTCCTTCCCCACCAGAGAGGTGACATTCCATGTGCCAAGAGCCAGCTTCTGTAGCCGAAGATCAGACTGCCAAGGTCCCAGCCCTTGGGGAAAAAAAAAAAAATTAAGTTCTCAAATAAATTTTGAAAAAACATTTCAAATAACTGAATTATATTTTTCTGAAATGTTTGTGATTCTCAAATTTGAGTTCGATGTTTTGGATGCATATTGTTCAGAAATAAAAAAGAATAAAGGAGCAATGCATTGCATCGCCACAGGCTAAACTCTCCCAGAATTACCGCAAGCACCAATTTCAGTGTGCCACCCCAAAATTTTCTTTGGCCCCATCTGGCCACCCTTATCCAAAATTTCTGGGGGTTCCCCTGCAGCACCGAACCTAGATCTCCTGCTCACTTCTTCCCTAACTCATGAACTCTTCCAGCTGAGGTAGGACCGCCTCCCAAACCCAGAGTAGGTAATGGATCTTCATCCCAGCTGCTTCACTCTTGGCTGCGAACCTCCCCAATAAGAACTGAAGGTCACAGTTTGATGGAGCCAAAAGGACCACCTAATCCCTAAAAAGCAAAGATGAGAACCCTCTGCCACCCAACTCATCACCCTCCACCACACCTTTCCAAAAGTCTTGGAGATCATCAAGACATTGCTTGGTAAATGCGAGACTCTATTTTTTCTCCGGTCGCTTTCTTGTTGTAATGACCTCTGAACCTAACTCTAACCCAGTGAGACCTGCAGGGCTTGAGATGCTGTTCTTGGTCTTTGGATTTCTTCAAGTTCGTTAGATCAGAAAGCAAAAACTCATTAAAGCAGAAGTTTATTTCACTGTTCTTATTGGAGAAGTGGAGGAGATGTTTCAGCAGTGTGTGGGACAGTTTCTCCACCTCCTCAGACACCACGACATACAGAGAGCAGAACCGCAGGCCAGATGATGTAAGCATGACTTGGTCTGCCTTTGAAACGCTTCCTTTTTTTAAATCAACACGTGAGAGTTTTCTCTTTCTACACATCGCCCTCGCATTCCTCCTTAAGGCCCTACTGTCCTTATCAAGTTCCACTTTCCGTTCTGATGCATAAAGATCAGACGACATTTCAGCCACAGCTCATATTTTACAAGCACATCCCATAAATTATGACCTTCTCTTTTCCATAGAACCAAGTAGCCCTTACTCCAGCACGTACACAAGGAATTTCCATTCAGGACTGTTATAAAATATAACAGATTCCCAAGGATTGTTATATTAAAAAAGTTAAAGTTAAAGTCTCATTAGTTGTCACACACAGGTGTGTGTGCGAAATTTGTTCTCCACATTTGACCCAGCCCCCTGGGGGAGCGGTGAGCTGCAGACACAGCCGCGCTCGGGAACCATTTGGGGGTTTAACCCCCCAATCCAACCCCTTAAAGCTGAGTGTCAAGCAGGGAGGCACTGGGTCCCATTTTTTTTTCAAAGTCTTTGGTATGACCCGACCAGGAATCGAACCCCTGATCTCCCAGTCTCAGGGCGGACACTCTACCACTAGGCCACTGAGAAAGGTCTAGTAGAAGTTATTTTTAAAGTTAAACGTGTATGTCTGGTCACTTCAGACCTCCCAGCTTTAGTTAATAGTTGCAGCATTAGATCAATTATGTGATGCTCTTCATGCTCCATCTGGTGGCAGAACCTGGTGAAAGACCACTGAGAAATCACACGTGCTCAAGATCAAATACAAGAATTCATCCCACTGCCAAGAAAAATCACAGAAGAGTAAAAAAAAAATGGTGTTAGTCTTTTAGAACCATAAAACAATATTATTCAAAGCCGCAGCACATTCTCTGGACTGAAGCTTTAGAGCAGGTGTCACCAACTCCAGTCTTCGAGGGCTACCGCCCTGCTAGTTTTCTGAATTCCCTGCTCTACCACACCTGAATGGAGCAAGTGAATCCTCTCGTTGTGCAACACATTATCACTCCTTAACTATGCATAGGCCTGTTAACTGCTCATTCATTTTAATCAGGTGTGTAGGAGCAAAGAAACATCTAACATGTGCAAAATAGTAGCCCTTGAGGACTGGAGCTGGTGAGTCCTGCTTTAGAGCATTTGGCTGAAGCTGGAGGCCATTTGTTCCCAGAAGGACTGCAGAAGCTGCAGGAAGCATCAACAGCTCAGGTCTGCAAACTACGTCTGGATTCATGTTGTCCTCAAAGCTGAGACAGTCCCATCAGAGAGTCGTGAATTAATTCTGCAGCAGGACTCCGAGCCAAACGTCAAGCCGGTGAGGTTTGTTTAGAGCAAAGAACAAGGAGTCCTGGGAGTGTTGGCACAGACCTCTCCGAGTCCTAGTCTCGGCATCATCTGGAGATGCAAAAAAGCCCCACGAGAATCATGTTTTTCAACTTGTCATTTGCTATCAACACCATCTCGCCATGTCTACTGCAGTAGAATATGAGGGGTGCAGGAATGGACGAACATCTGACTGCATGGACCATCAACTACCTCACCAACAGGCCACAGTACGTGAGGCTGCACAACTGCACATCTGAGGTGGTTGTGTGCAGGACTGGAGCTCCACAGGGTTCGGTGCTCTCACCCCAGACTTCACCTTCAACATCAGCAGCTGTCACCTCCCGAAGTTGTCTGACTCGGCCATTGTTGGTTGTGTATCTGAGGGGAATGACCTGGAGTACAGTCATCATGGGCTTTGTTGACTAATGTGAGCATAACCACCTTCGCTTAAACACCAGTAAGACAAAGGAGATGGTGATTGACTTCTAGAGAACACTCCTCCTCACTCACCAGTGAACATCCAGGGAGCAGACATGGAGGTGGTGTATGCCTTTAAGTACCTGGGTGTTCACCTCAACAGCAAACTGAACTGTTCCAACAACACCAATGCTCTCTAAGAAGGGCCAAAGCCGCCTCCGCCTCCTGAGGAGGCTGAGGTCCTTCAAAGTTCATTCCCATCTGCTGAAATCCTTTTATCACTCTGTGGTTGGCTCTGTTATCCACTCTGCTGTGGTCTGTTGGGGTGCAGGCTGCTCTGACCGAGACGGGAAGAGACTGAACAAGTTAGTTCACAAAGCTAGCTCGGTTATAAGCTGCCCACTGGATTCAATTGAAGAGATGTGTGAAAGGAGAAGACGATGACCTCCATCCACACAACTACTGTATGGCTGTATTTAAAATGCTTAAACCTATCTACATTATTTGTAAAACGCCTTGTTTCAAATATCAACTTGTTTCCATAAAGACCTCTTAGGTATGACTCAAGTGACCACTGGAGGGCAGCATCCAGACACTACTGATGCCTTTGGTCTGGCTGAACATTAAAAAAGTGTTTTGCTTATGAATTTGCTGCATTCTCCGTGTAGTTTGTCTTTTCGACCCTAGATGTTTGGCTTTTCAGAGACATGGCTTTCAGATCATCCACTTTCAACGCTGATCCAGACGTGAATCCAAGGGACTAAAGGATGCACAAATAATAAACACAAATCCAAATTCACTACAGCACCTTAAATGTATTCAGGTTGTGGGGGTTAGAAAAATAAGTTTCTAAACCAACTTAAATGGAGTAAAAAACAAAACGACTGCAAAGGTTTTAATGATAAACGAGCTGCACTTGTAGCACCTTTCTGAGTCAGAGAACTCCAAAGCGCTTTACACTACAGTCAGCCATTCACACCCTGGTGGTGATGAGCTACCATGTAGCCACAGTTGCCCACACAGGCACCACCGATCCTTCTGACACACCATCAGCAGGCAGAAGCCTGGGCTCGAACCAGCAACCCACTGGTTACAACTCCTAAACCACTGTGTCCCCACATTTTGATAAAATGTGGACTTAAACACTTATCCTTTGTGGAGGATGGTTATTTGGCAGGACGAAGGTAATTATCACACTATAATACTGCAAACTGAAATATTTAATCTAATTTGAATGTCTGACAAAATCTGATCCTAAATCTGTGATTCTATGAGGCTTTCTGCTGAAGATGTTAAATGTGGAAGGTCTTCACCATCGTCTTCATCATCGCCATCATCTTCTATGGGAGCATTTTGAATGGTGAGCTCTGCCTGTGTGCTTGTCTTTGTCAGACACAAACTTTGTTGTTGTCTGACTGTTGGTCCAAAGAATGTTCCCCTTTGAGCCGGCCCACTCTCACATTCCTCCCTCGTCAGCTGCCCACACACACACACTAAATCTAAGACAACAGTGTTGATGAGGGTTTCTTGTTTTACATGTTTTGTCATGAAAAATCTACCAAATCTGAAGCAACTCCCTCTGGTTTGGGAGAAAGGCTGTGAGGTGTACAAAAACCTTGGTGTCTTGTTCATAAGCGATGGTAGAGTGGAGTTAAAGAAGAACTATATCATGGATCCGGGATAAAGAAGCAGGGATCAGGAATCATTCATCAAGATGCTCTGGCAGTTGGGGCAAAGAAGAACGCCAAGCTCTTGGTTTATTGATCCATCTATTATCCAACCCTCAGCAATTAGTCTGAAGACCAAGAATAGAACTGAAGAAGATCTTGGAAGAAATGGACGGATGGAATAATGTAGTGTTGAATGGATGAATGGGTGGATGAATGGGTGGACAGATGATGAATGGATGGATGGATGGATGGATGGATGGCTGGATGGCTGGACAGATGGATGGATGGATAGATGCATAAATGGATGGCTAGACAGATGGATGGATGGATGGATGCATAAATGGATGGCTAGACAGATGGATGGATGGATGGATGATAGATGGATAAATGGATGGCTAGGCAGATGGATGGATAGATGGATAAATGGATGGCTAGACAGATGGATGGATGGACGGATGGATAGATGGATAAATGGATGGCTAGACAGATGGATGGATGGATGGATGGATAGATGGATAAATGGATGGCTAGACAGATGGATGGATGGATGGATGGATGATAGATGGATAAATGGATGGCTAGGCAGATGGATGGATAGATGGATAAATGGATGGCTAGACAGATGGATGGATGGATGGATGGATAGATGGATCAATGGATGGCTAGACAGATGGATGGATGGATGGATAGATGCATAAATGGATGGCTAGACAGATGGATGGATGGATAGATGGATAGATGCATAAATGGATGGCTAGACAGATGGATGGATGGATGGATGATAGATGGATAAATGGATGGCTAGGCAGATGGATGGATGGATGGATAGATGCATAAATGGATGGCTAGACAGATGGATGGATGGATGGATAAATGGATGACTAGACAGATGGATGGATGGATGGATAGATGGATAAATGGATGGCTAGACAGATGGATGGATGAATGGATGGATAGATGGATAAATGGATGGCTAGACAGATGGATGGATGGATGGATGGATGGATGGATGCATAAATGGATGGCTAGGCAGATGGATGGATAGATGGATAAATGGATGGCTAGACAGATGGATGGATGGATGGATGGATAGATGGATAAATGGATGGCTAGACAGATGGATGGATGGATGGATAGATGGATAAATGGATGGCTAGTCAGATGTATGGATGGATGGATGGATGGATAGATGCATAAATGGATGGCTAGACAGATGGATGGATGGATGGATGGATGGATGGATGGATGGATGGATGGATGGATGGGTCTCCAACAGTTGAAACAGACACCTGTTCAGGTAAAGGGACATGAGCACAGACTCTAGTTTTAAAAAGAAACTTCCTGAGTTCCTGATTCAGTTTCTTCAGATGAAAGAACAGGAAGTATGTCTGCGGGACAAAAGGATTATTCTTCTTTCCTTATTTGTGGATTTGTTTTATGAAGTGTGGCTTTAACCGATTTGCTTTAATGAAACCGTTTCATATAAGTTTATTGGAACTAATAAAAACTCTGAGCTAATAAAGTTTTCTCCTTAAACAAAGGGTGTCGAGGTGTTTGAAGAAAGTTCTCACAACTTTTTGTCACAACTGAAGCAACATGGTGGATTTAACATAGATTTATTCTAATCAGATTAGGATTATATAAAATGGTTTTATTTTTCACCATGCTGCTCTTGAGCAAGTCTTTTGTAGCTCTACAGTGGACGAAGGAATGAGGTCACGGCTTCAGACAGGAAGCTCCTCTGCTCATTCTCGTGCCCCACTCCTGCGTCTCTTCTCTGGTGGTTTTAGGACGTCAGGTTTGTTGTCACTACGCCGAGGGAGGCGTGGACGAGGGTGGGGACTGTTTTTACTTCTCCCACAGGAAAACTGTCAGGAAGCTTTACACGAGGCCTCAGAAACTCCGGCCCATCACAGTGGACTGCTGGTTCTGTTCAGATTCCTCTCCAGGTCTGGGACTCCGGCCACCGGTGACTCACACGTGTTGGCTCCCTAATTGACTTTGGCCCCTTTTCACCTCTCAGCGAGTTTCCTCGTGTTTTTCCAGAGTATGAAATAGTGGTGTTATTGTCTGAAAGTTTCCTGGATCTGCCCAGGGTCAGGAGCCAGGCTGAGCAACAGTAAGCAAGGGGACTCTGAGAGGAGTCTGTGGATTCCACTGACGCAGTGTCATGATCATGCCCTGACCTCTGTGTTTTCCTGTCTCCCCGCAGCAGCAGTCATCTAGCTGATTAATTTCACCTGTGCTGCTCCCTATTTAAGCACCTGGCTCCTGCTGCTCAGTGCGAGATCATCTGCTGCCCTGTCACAGTCCTTTGAGTGTTTGAACCTGCCTGCCTGCCTGCCTGCCTGCCTGCCTGCCTGCCTGCCTGCCTGCCTGCCTGCCTGCCTGCCTGCCTGACCACTGAACCTGCCTGCCTGCCTGACCACTGAACCTGCCTGCCTGCCTGTTCGTTACTGACCTCTGCCTGTCTACCACGGAGCCCCTCTGCCTGTTGCCCGACCTCCGTCTGTCTGACCACGGAACCCGTCTATTGCCTCAACTCGAGCCTGAACCTGAGCACCCACCTGCATCAGCATTCCTCACCGCTGAGTACCGCTGCGGTTTCCGAAGATCGTCACTCCTCAGATTAAGACATCTGAATTATCTCCCTCGCTGACTGTTTTCTGTCTCCCAGGCCACGCCGCCCGGAACCGACTACCAGCCGGTCCCGATCGCTTAACAACTCCCTTTAATAAACTCTTTAAACCTTTCTGTGTTTGGCTGTTGTTGGATCCGGCTGATCGTCACTTTGACCGTGACACGCAGGTGAAATCCCCAAACAGCACCGGGCTCTCAAAGCGGTGAGGGGTGGAGAAGAAACCTGCAAGCGTCAGATACAACACTGCTCTCCATGTGTCTGGGCTCCACAGCCTGTTTGATGTTGACTCTAAACAGCAAACTCAACAGAGTGATGTGAAATTAGAAACCTGCTTCAAACACAAAGATCAAAAACACGTGTGTTGCTTCGTGGCTGAATCGAGTTGGTCTGAAATGACTGCACCCTCTAAGAGGAAGGAGTGCAAACTGATGCAGACACCACAAAGTGACGACGCACACACGCAAACTTCCTTTTTCCATATTGCTTAAAAAGATACAGAACCCTGAAGCTGTCATTGAGCATCACGATATTACGACACACGGCTCGTCTCCTTTCACAGTCGTCAGCGGGGCCTCACATCCCCCTCATCATCACTCTAGAGAGTTTCATCACTCATGAGTTAACTCAGCCTCCTCAGGTGGAGCCCTGAGCATCTCGAGAGAGAAAACACTTCATAAACCATGTTAGATGTGTGTGTGTGTGTGTGTACAGTATGAGCCCACACAGGGTGAAATAGATCATTAATCAGAAGTGAGGCTGAGGGTTAAATTTGTTTTCTCGGAGCACGTTACAGTATGTCAGAGCTCAGGGGCTCCTGAAAAACAGTGAGTCAACTTCCTCTCTTCTGTCACACAAACACTACAGCTTCCAGCCTTCCTGCAGGCCAGACGCTCCACAACCCGGACATGGCAGCAGATCAGGACAATGTGCTGCTGTCCCGTCGGTGAGGACGTGGAGTCTGCCTTCGTTCCCCTGGAAGAAAAGGACCACGTCCAGAACAGGCTGATCTCCGGCACTTCCTCTCTTCAGAGACACAGAGAGGTTACTGCAGCCTTTTAAATTCAACGCTGGATGCCTACAGGTCTGCACCATGCAGTCTTTGTTGTTACTAATCTTTAAAGAAACAAACGACAGTTCTGGTAAAAATGGAAGCGTTACTGTTTCTGAGAAACCAGCGTTCGTAGATACGACCCTGTGACACTTCCTGTCATTGTGTTGCTCTGTCCCGGTCTGAACAGCGGCTTCACATAGCAGAGCTCCATAAAGAAAAAGACCTGCACACACATCTCCACTTCTATCTAACTTACTCATTTCATTCATTTTGATCAAATTTTGATCACGTTTATAGGAAACTTCTCATAGTTATTTTTACTGTCGACTGCACCATTTTTCAGCCTGATCAGCTGCAAGCTAAACAAGTTCAAAAAGAGTTTGGTGTTGGTTAGATTACTATCATCTGACAGGCTGTGAGTAAATAAACTTAACGTTAACAAAATGCTTGATAATTAGAAGTGAAACAAATGGATATAAAACACACCTGTAACTTTACAGATTATTAAATTATCATATTATAATAATTTTTTGTTAAAATTTCCACACCTTAAAAAATAATACTTGATAATAATAATAACAACATTATTATTATTATTATTATTATTATTAATTATTATTAATAGTAGCAGTAATAATAATAATAATAATAATAATAATAATAATATAATAATAATAACAACAACTGCAACAATAAGAATTTATTATTATTATTATTATTATTAATAGTAGTAGTAATAATAATAATAATAACAATATAATAATAATAATAATAACTGCAACAATAATAATTTATTATTGTTATTATTATTATTATATTATTATTATTACTACTACTACTATTAATAATAATAATAATAATAATAACAACTGCAACAATAATAAGTTATTATTGTTATTATTATTATTATTATTATTATGATAAATGATAAATGACCCACACTTGTATAGCGCCTCTCAGGGTAAGGACTCCAAAGTGCTTTACACTACAGTGTATCATTCATCCATTCACACACACATTCACACTCTGATGGAGATGAGCTACAATGTAGCCACAGCTGCCCTCGGGCACACTGACAGACAAGGTGGGTTAAGTGTCTTGCCCAAGGACACAACAGCAGAATTCTCTGTCCAGAGCCGGGATCGAACCTGTAACCTTCCGATTAATGGACAACTCGCTCACACATTATTATTATTATTGTTATTATTATTATTATTGTTGTTGTTGTTATTATTATTATTATGCTTCTTTAAAGTGTAAAGACTAACAATATAAAAAGAAATGTTGAGACTGCTGCAAGTGACACATTAAGGTCACCATGGTAACCACACACCCATGAGACACAGATTTCCAGGTCACATTTTATCATCATAATTTGAGCGTCAAACAAACAGACACGCTGCTCTGCAAAAACTCAAAGTGAACAAAACATTGATTTTGAACCTTTAGTCCCAAGTTTAAAGTTTTGAGTGTTTTAGAGTTTTTTTGTAGGAGATGAGATTGCTTAAAGCCATCTGACTTCCAGTTGTGAAAATAAAATCATGAGCTTCTGTATGATTGGAACTCTGTGAGCACGAGGCCTAAACTGCACCAAGCTGAGGGATCTGAATGAAAACCATCTGTCCTACAGAAGTTCCAGACTTTTCAAAGAGTTTCAGGCTTCACAGCTAGAAACCGATTTTCCAACATATTTTGATATATTGTTATGTTGCTCTTCAGGGTGAAGGAGACTTGATGATGATCTGCAGCAGAAACAGACAACGAGGCTTTTGCAGTTGCACCACCAGCAGCTTCCATTAGAAGAAGTAACAGTTTACAGTGACCCACAGTGACCTTTCAGCGACGCATCCGTTTCAGGATGGAAGTGACAACATTAGCAGATGGTTCCTTATCTGGCTCTGTGTTCTCAAACACAATAAAGGCATCATCATCATGGAAAGGTGGAACCAGTTTAACGACAGAATGTTTGATCCTAGTTGTCCTGGTCCCTCTGGTTAGGATTCACTGAATCAGATTGAGACCTCTACGGAAAATAAAGTGTCAGGCTGAGATTAAGTTTAAGCTTTTTTTTTTTTTTTTACTGCTTTTGGAAGCAAAATGGAGGGAAACACTAAGCCAAACTCCTCGTGTGTTTTTATTTGTTCAAATAAAGTTTTTATGTCTGCTTGATCAGAGTATTAGCTGCACACAGCTGCTGTTTCCCGCACTGGCTTGGACACAGACTAGTCATGACTCGCTGACACTTGAGACTCAAAGAGAAATAAAAACGAATTACCAGACGTGGCCCTGAAACAGGAACCGAGATAATGCAGAGAATGTGTGTTTATGTGGGATTATGGTGTGGCGTCAATGTTCTTCTTATTTTGGAAATGGCCAGATAAATAGATCATGAACAGGAAGTGCTACACGCTACATCAAACACTTCTTACTTCAGTCACCTGTTCTGCCACAACGCACACATGCAAACAAAAATACAACAGTAAAAACTGGCTCATGAGGCCCTCGTCAGGGGTTTAAAATGTATTTTAAGCAGCATTTTTCATTTGTTGTAGAAATCTACATTAAAGAGATGAACCAACCATCCACAGGTGAGAAAAAAACACACTTGTGTGATTTCAGGTGTGAGAAAAAATACAAATAAGTCAATTAATTATTGTGATTCTGGTGCTGATCCAGCCTAAAGGCCGACTGATACGGGTTTTTAAGGGATTTTTAACCCTTTGATGCATGAATTATGAAATCTTCAACCATGATTTTTTTAACATTTTTTTTCATTCATCTTTAGGTGTGAATGAAACAAATTTCAACAAATATTTTTGTAAAATTTTATAATTTACAAATAATTTATTACATGTCCACTTCAGTGGGCAATGTGCATTCTGATCATGAAATATGTTGGCTTGGCTTACTGAAGTCCAAATGGAGGGGCTCAAATGCAATAAAGTCTCAACAGCTGTGCTTAATAGCAAAAACAAATAAATAACCATTTGGAGTATCTGTCCACTGTAGTGACCATTATGCACCAAAGGGTTAAAGAAATTTGTTGCAGATAGCCAATATCTAAAGCCGATTATTAAGTCATATATATATATATATATATATATATATATATATATATATATATATATATATATATATATATATATCCTATATATCCTATATATATATATATATATATATATATGGTACATACATATATATATATATATATATATATATATATATATATATATATATATATATATCGTACGAATATGCTACCTCCACACATGCTACATCCACACATGCATGGGGAGAACATGCTACCTCCACACATGCACAAGGAGAACATGCTACCTCCACACATGCACAAGGAGAACATGCTACATCCACACATGCATGGGGAGAACATGCTACCTCCACACATGCACAAGGAGAACATGCTACCTCCACACATGCACAAGGAGAATATGCTACCTCCACACATGCATGAGGAGAACATGTTATCTCCACACATGCATGAGAACTTACTATCTCCACACATGTACAAGGCGAATATGCTACCTCCACACATGCATGGGGAGAACATGCTACCTCCACACATGCATGAGAACTTACTATCTCCACACATGTACAAGGAGACCATGCTATCTCCACACATGCATGAGAACTTACTATCTCCACACATGTACAAGGCGAATATGCTACCTCCACACATGCATGGGGAGAACATGCTACCTCCACACATGCATGAGAACTTACTATCTCCACACATGTACAAGGAGACCATGCTATCTCCACACATGCATGAGAACTTACTATCTCCACACATGTACAAGGGGAATATGCTACCTCCACACATGCATGGGGAGAACATGCTACCTCCACACATGCATGGGGAGAACATGCTACCTCCACACATGCACAAGGCGAATATGCTACCTCCACACATGCATGAGAACTTACTATCTCCACACATGTACAAGGGGAATATGCTACCTCCACACATGCATGGGGAGAACATGCTACCTCCACACATGCATGAGGAGAACATGCTACCTCCACACATGCATGGGGAGAACATGCTACCTCCACACATGCATGAGGAGAACATGCTACCTCCACACATGCATGAGGAGAACATGCTACCTCCACACATGCATGAGGAGAACATGCTACCTCCACACATGCATGAGGAGAACATGCTACCTCCACACATGCATGAGGAGAACATGCTACCTCCACACATGCATGAGAACTTACTATCTCCACACATGTACAAGGGGAATATGCTACCTCCACACATGCATGGGGAGAACATGCTACCTCCACACATGCATGAGGAGAACATGCTATCTCCACACATGCATGAGGAGAACATGCTACCTCCACACATGCATGGGGAGAACATGCTACCTCCACACATGCATGGGGAGAACATGATACCTCCACACATGCATGAGGAGAACATGATACCTCCACACATGCATGAGGAGAACATGATACCTCCACACATGCATGAGAACTTACTATCTCCACACATGTACAAGGGGAATATGCTACCTCCACACATGCATGGGGAGAACATGCTACCTCCACACATGCATGAGGAGAACATGCTACCTCCACACATGCATGAGGAGAACATGCTACCTCCACACATGCATGAGGAGAACATGCTACCTCCACACATGCATGAGAACTTACTATCTCCACACATGTACAAGGGCAATATGCTACCTCCACACATGCATGGGGAGAACATGCTACCTCCACACATGCATGAGAACTTACTATCTCCACACATGTACAAGGGGAATATGCTACCTCCACACATGCATGAGGAGAACATGCTATCTCCACACATGCATGAGGAGAACATGCTACCTCCACACATGCATGGGGAGAACATGCTACCTCCACACATGCATGGGGAGAACATGCTACCTCCACACATGCATGGGGAGAACATGCTACCTCCACACATGCATGGGGAGAACATGCTACCTCCACACATGCATGAGAACTTACTATCTTCACACATGTACAAGGGGAATATGCTACCTCCACACATGCATGGGGAGAACATGCTACCTCCACACATGCATGAGGAGAACATGCTACCTCCACACATGCACAAGGCGAATATGCTACCTCCACACATGCATGGGGAGACCATGCTATCTCCACACATGCATGAGAACTTACTATCTCCACACATGTACAAGGCGAATATGCTACCTCCACACATGCATGGGGAGAACATGCTATCTCTACACATGCATGAGAACTTACTATCTCCACACATGTACAAGGAGACCATGCTATCTCCACACATGCATGAGAACTTACTATCTCCACACATGTACAAGGAGAACTTACTACCTCCACACATGCATGGGGAGAACATGCTACCTCCACACATGCATGGGGAGAACATGATACCTCCACACATGCATGAGGAGAACATGATACCTCCACACATGCATGAGGAGAACATGATACCTCCACACATGCATGAGAACTTACTATCTCCACACATGTACAAGGGGAATATGCTACCTCCACACATGCATGGGGAGAACATGCTACCTCCACACATGCATGAGGAGAACATGCTACCTCCACACATGCATGAGGAGAACATGCTACCTCCACACATGCATGAGGAGAACATGCTACCTCCACACATGCATGAGAACTTACTATCTCCACACATGTACAAGGGCAATATGCTACCTCCACACATGCATGGGGAGAACATGCTACCTCCACACATGCATGAGAACTTACTATCTCCACACATGTACAAGGGGAATATGCTACCTCCACACATGCATGAGGAGAACATGCTACCTCCACACATGCATGAGGAGAACATGCTACCTCCACACATGCATGAGAACTTACTATCTCCACACATGTACAAGGGCAATATGCTACCTCCACACATGCATGGGGAGAACATGCTACCTCCACACATGCATGAGAACTTACTATCTCCACACATGTACAAGGGGAATATGCTATCTCCACACATGCATGAGGAGAACATGCTACCTCCACACATGCATGGGGAGAACATGCTACCTCCACACATGCATGGGGAGAACATGCTACCTCCACACATGCATGGGGAGAACATGCTACCTCCACACATGCATGGGGAGAACATGCTACCTCCACACATGCATGAGAACTTACTATCTTCACACATGTACAAGGGGAATATGCTACCTCCACACATGCATGGGGAGAACATGCTACCTCCACACATGCATGAGGAGAACATGCTACCTCCACACATGCACAAGGCGAATATGCTATCTCCACACATGCATGGGGAGAACATGCTACCTCCACACATGCATGGGGAGAACATGCTACCTCCACACATGCATGGGGAGAACATGCTACCTCCACACATGCATGGGGAGAACATGCTACCTCCACACATGCATGAGAACTTACTATCTCCACACATGTACAAGGCGAATATGCTACCTCCACACATGCATGGGGAGAACATGCTATCTCTACACATGCATGAGAACTTACTATCTCCACACATGTACAAGGAGACCATGCTATCTCCACACATGCATGAGAACTTACTATCTCCACACATGTACAAGGGGAATATGCTACCTCCACACATGCATGGGGAGACCATGCTATCTCCACACATGCATGAGAACTTACTATCTCCACACATGCACAAGGGGAATATGCTACCTCCACACATGCATGGGGAGAACATGCTACCTCCACACATGCATGAGTAGAACATGCTACCTCCACACATGCACAAGGCGAATATGCTACCTCCACACATGCATGAGGAGAACATGTTATCTCCATGCTGAATGGCTTTACCTAGTATTTGAACCTGTGACATCCTTGCTGTGAAAAAGCATGCACTGATCCTGGTTGTGAGGATCAGTTTTGATTTCTTATTCTTGTATGAATAAACAAAAAATTTTCATTAATATTAAAAATTTTGATTCTGGAAGCAAACCTTCTCAGTAGCCTAGTGGTAGAGTGTCCACTGGGAGGTCCACTGGGAGATTGAGGTTCAATTTCCAGTTAGGTCTTACCAAAGACTTTAAAAATGGGACCCAATGCCTCCCTGCTTGACACTCAGCTTTAAGGAGTTGGATTGAGGGGTTAAACCTCCAAATAGTTCCCGAGCGCAGCCACAGCTGCAGCTCACGGCTCCCCACAGGGTCAAGTGCGGAGATGAATTTCACCAGTGTGATGATGACTAATGGGACTTTAAAATCCCCACTTGGAAGCTCTGGTACCGCTAGTGAATCGGCACATAGCAACACTGAGTTCAAGGATCAGCTGTCAGATCTTTATTTTATTGATGCTTGGCAGATATACGTTCACACAGATACAAAGAGATTTTAATTTGATATACAGTGATCCCTCGTTTATCGCGGTAGATGCGTTCCAGACCTGGCCACGATAGGTGAAAATCCGCAAAGTAGCGACACCATATTTACAGTATTTATTTAACAGGTACGTATTCAGTATTCAGACTTTTAAAACCCTCCCTTTACATAGTACTGTATTTTTACTTGTTTTTTTTATAGTTTTATTACAAAAAGTGCATTTTATGATGAAATTGATGAAAAAAACAGGAATTTCTTGATATTTCGCATTGAAAAATACCGCGAATCGGCGAATTTCCCTTGAATACGGCTCCAAAGAAAAAATCCGTGGTCGTGAATCCGCGATAAACGAACCGCAAAGTAGCGAGGGATCACTGTACTGCAAAAAATACTGTTTTCCTAAAGGAGGCCAGAGGATTGACTGCTAATGAGGTGTGTGTTTGTGCTGGTTGTGTCTAGAAGAAAAAGGCCCTAAATACAAAATTATAAATGTAATGTTTAAGAAAGTTCTGGTTGTGACTCTGGTGTTCTGATCCATTTCATCTCTTGATAATTACATCCCTAGAGAGTTTATTCAGCCACTCTCAGATGGTTTTGTGTTTTCATGTTTGTGGAAACTCTCACTCACATTTTTTACTGTTCATCTGGGGATTTTTCCACATTGAGCCACCACACACACACACACACACACACACACACACACACACACACACACACACACACACACACACACAGGTTCCAAAAAAGGAACGTGATTTGTTATGACGTGCTAGAGTTGGTTCTGTCAGTGGACTTCCTGTTTTTGCTGAGTGAAGGAGGCGTTTTGTTTCTGTTCTGCAATTTAAAATTATGCCTTTAATCAAATATTTGAATGATTTGATATCTGAGGCATAAAGGTTATTAAACTCTGCAACTTCCAACTCCGGGACTAATTTTACAGTGAGACTGGTGATTGAACAGAGTCATTAAAGGTGTTTAAACTTAGCCCGGTTCCCCACAGAGCAGCACCTGACATCTAGACACAAACCTAGTTGCTTTTGGTTGCGGTCATTGAGACTTTTTAGATTTAAAGTGATAAACTCGCAAAGATCACAGAAACTCAGACAGGTTTTCGTGTTTCTGCAGACGAGCACTTCATCAAAACTGCGTAGGCGTTTGTTTCATCCGATTTTTCTGGCGGCTGCAGGCAGCTCACAGTTCCCAGCTGCCATCGGACTCCGCCTCATGTGTGTCTGAACATTTATTAGTGAATGGAAATGAATCACCTGTTTTTGCAGCAACCGTTTATGAATGCTACAGGAACCAGCTGATGTGCGATGGGGGTGTGTGTTTGTTGGATTGGTGAGCATCTGTGTATTAACAAGGTCCAATAAAGTCCCCTCTGTTTAAACAGACAGGATCTGAGCTGCTCATTAACAAAAACGGTTTGAACGTTTGAATTATGGCCTCAGAGGCAGATTGTGTTGAGCTGCTGGTGTCAACGCTGAGTCAGTGGAGCTACAATGAGAGGATTTATAAATGTGCTTCCTTGTGAGTTATGTATGCGTTTAAACTGTAGATCTGTTGAGTGAATATAGACACGTGGTATCCATCGTGTCCTTCTCTAGCCCTGCAGTTAGCTGGAATCTCTTATCTTTATGGTGGATTTCCTGCACATTTGTAACCCGCATCCTGTTTCTTGGCGACCCACACAAGCTCGAATCCCTGTACCACCTACACACCCTACTGCAGCAGAGCCTTCCCTTTTTGGTGACATCTGAACACTTGTGGTGGTGTCTGGGGCCTATTCTTTGCACGCACAAAGCCGTGTAAGTGTTGAGCCAAGCATCCCAACTGCTTCCTTATTTCTGAGCTGAGAGAAGACAGTTTAGGCTCTGACGGCCCGTCGTGCTCCGTGACGCACAAAGCAGTTGAGAAAGACGCCTTTCATTTCTGCTGTTGCACCACAGAGGCTAAAATCTGTTCTTCCCTACTGCAGACCACCAGAGGCTAGGACCAGACAGGGATCCCAATCTGTTCTCCAGTCAGGAACCAGTAAAAGCTCTGTGAAAGGTTTGCAGATTAATTAACTCAAGTGTAAATAACAACCCTCTCTTGTTCTTGAACGTAGACGTCTTTTTGCAGCAGCCAGCTCATTGAGGAACTAAAACTCTAAAATTAGAAGGTTTCATGCAAAGAGACGCGTGGCAGCATTGAGGAAGTTCCAGATGCACGTGTGCGTCTGCACATCAGCCCCAGCAGAGGACATTGGCGGTTTTAAACAGGGGCCCACAGGGGCCTGGGCCCCTATAGAACCGGCCCTGGCCCCTGTTATAGCCCCTGTGCTGAAGAGATCAGATTTTTTTTTCCCTGCGCTGCCTCGGAGACGGGAACTAATAAGCTGCAGCGTTTCTAACAGAGCTTTTAGAGCGCAGCACACTCTGTGGACAGAAATGTTTACCCGGTGGATTTTTGAATAAAAGATTAAAAATAGTTTAAATGGGACCCGAACAAATTCTTGAGGACGACTAACGGAAAATACGCTAAGAGACGAATGCAAGCAATAAAGTTTATTTTCCTGACATCAATGAATTTCCTTTTGGCAAAATTGTGCACAAGCACAAAATTTGTCATATGGCGACGACAAAAAATAATTTTGATATTGCACTAATTTTTCCCTTTTTTTCTTGCGCCCCCCATGAAAAAATACTGGCCCCACTGTGGCCCCCCTGGAGAATTTGGCCTAGAACCGGCCCTGGCAGAGGAGATGCTGGGACTTTCTCTCTCCGTCCCAGTTCTTCCGAGAGAAAATGAGAAATCTTCTTTCATGCTGGTGTGCTGATGCGATTGAATGCTGCTCTGATCAGTTTAATAAAAATGGTGTCCTGCAGATCCAGGCAGGAAAATGTTCCGATGCGAGAAATTGTCTGATTTCGAGTTAGGAGGGGAGTTTTCCTGATGTGATGTAAATAAGGAGAGGGATATGGATCTGGGGCGGGGTTTAACTCTCTAAAAATGACCCGAGTGATTTGGTGAACTTGAATTCACCTTTTCTTATTCAGGGGTTTATAAAGAGCCTTCATGGGCACAACAGGACAAAGGCAGCTAAAACAAAAACTGGTAAACACGGCTGAGTTTTGGTTTGATTGTAATTTTAAATGAGTTGGTTTGGTTTCTTTCCGAGTGTCCAAGTCTCAGCGGTCCAACTGATGGTTTCAAGAGTTATGAGGTGGTCTCCCCAGCACCTCCAGGAGCAGCGGAGGAGCCCCGAGACCACATTCCACTCATAACCATAAAACTGTTGACTTTGGAGCAGGTAAACCGACTTCCTCACAACCGACGATTTGGTTTGGTTTATTTCCCGATTTTGGCCAAACTCCTTTGTTTCAGCTAATGAGTGTTTAATCAGATAATCTTCTGATCTGTCATTAGGAAACAGCTTCAGGTGACGTTTGCATCTCAGGGTTATACATGCCAGGTATCTGTGATGGCTGCAGGAGATGCCACAGCTCAGAATAACTGAAAACTCTAGAGCCTTAAAAGATGAACACATGAAAATCTTTTCATTTCAGCATCACTAAAGATTTTTAATTATTAGATATTTGCGTCTTAAGGCAGCTCAGAGGCCTGAAACACAAGTTTTATCAAATCTTTTATCCACTTTTGTAAAGAGAAATTGTTAAAACATATCTAAATATGTGCATTCCAGGTCTTAACTTTGATTAATTCTTAAAATATAAAAAGATTTGATCTTTAATCTTGAGGCAAAGATTTTGTGGCTATTGTTGAGTTTGCATAGTTTGGATTTTACCCCTAAAGCTGATTTATGGAACGTTCTCACCAACCATCAGAAAAAGAAGTTCAGCTCCGTCACAAGATGCTGCACACACATGCACACACACACACACACACACACACACACGCGCACACACACACACACACACACACACACACACACACACACACACACACACACACACACACACACACACACACACACACACACACACACACACACACACACACACACACACACACACACACACACACACACACACACACACACACTGATCGCCTGCTGTGGTAATTGCTCCTCTGTTTCAGTGAATCGACCCTTTCTCACCTTGTTTTTAACGATCACCCTAATTAACACCTGATTATGCCCTCAGCCCATTCACTTTAATCCCACGTTTTCAGCTCCAGCAAACATGCAAACAACCCTTTATACGACTGACCCCCCACCCCACCGCTCCACTCCATGGAGACGATGAAGGAGCGCCGACACACGGCTGCATACCATCGCTCCGCATCACCGTCACCGCTGATGCGTCTGTGAAAGAGCTGCGAGGACAAAAGGCATCAGCTCTGCACAGCTAACACAGAGAGTGACCACCATGACCTCATGGGTCAGCTGGACGTCAGGGATGAAAAGCCTCTACCCACACCCCCCCCCCCCACACACACACACACACAAGACAGCCATGGGAGAATGGGAGCCAGGAGGGAGAAGAAGCAGCGTTTGCCTGCTGGAGCTGAGAGAAAGCGCCTGCGTTTGGAATTTTGGGTCATGCTTTTCTCCGCACATTCCTCGCTGTTCTCCCAACAATAAACTGTGTCAGAGTCGATACAACAGCCTTCATTCTGGATCGCTCAGACCAGTAAAAACCCTAAAGCCTCCACAGCAACAGACCAGACTAAAACCACGACTGATAGCGTTCTGAAACGGTTTTTAAACGTCTCATGTGAACAGATGAAACCACCACAGACGCTGCAGGCCAGAGTCGAGATTTATTTAGCAGCTACATTTCTCCACAATCAGCCGGCAGCTTGTGTGTAAATGGGCTTTCTCGCCAGCGAAGTCGTTCTTACAAATGACCGGTGTGTAATCTGGAAAAGGCACGGTTTCAGGATGATTAAATGTGTCCTGCACTGACACATGCGCATCTCCTGTGGAACGTTTTGTTGCACATTTACAGCCCGTTCCTCAGTTCTCACGCGGAAAGCCGAACTAGCAGGGGGGAAAAAATGAAACATCCTTCATCTGCGCTTGAAGAGAACATGTAGAAATAAATAAATAACTTAAAAAACAAACAGAACACACTTATGTACACGTGTGAAACACCGAGGAAGTGTTGGTCTGTCAGAAACACAGCCCCGTTTACTTTGGTCTCAGACTCCTGATGCACTTTAGTCTGATGGTCTGCACCGTTTCAAGTCTTTGGTGAGTTTAACCAAACAGCAGCTCATAGTTTGCTCTCCTCCTCCTCCAGCGGTCGATTCAATCCCGGGATGAACTTCAGGAGGCGCCGGCGGAAGCTCTTCTGTTTGGGTTTCCTCTGCAGAGAGCCGAATCCTCCATTTTTCTCCCCTGAGCCAGCCGCCGCCGACGACCCTCTCATGTAACTGCGAGTGCTGGCGCTGCGGGTCAGCTGAGTCTTTGTCACCGTGAGAACCTCACTGGTTGGACGGAGACGCTGCGGCCTCTGGGGCGGCTGCTGTTCTTTCCTTTGGTGGTCTGCTTCTGGGTTTCCGTCCACCTGGTACAGGCAGGTCTGGTAGAGGGGGTCGTCCTCGGCGGTGAGGAAGCTAGCGGTGCTGCTGGTGCTGCTGGAGCCGCGCAGGGCTCTCCGAGTCGCTGGGCTGGGGGCGCCGAGGCTGCCGTAGACACCGGCCGACTCCAGGGACTCGTAGATGGCGGCATCACTCATCACAATTCCTGCAAGGCAGGAAGCTTCTTATTAGGCTTCAGAAAAAGTACGAAACCAACGTCAACACGTATTAATGATTATTGATCTGCCAACTCTAACTCGTGTTGACCTGTTTTTGTTTTGATCACCACTTCCTGTAAGGCTGCGTCTGTTAGTGAGAACACTGAAACAGACAAAATCAGCCGATAATCAGAATGATCAGCCATCATTCACTCACTCATCAGCTGATATATATATATATATATATATATATATATATATATAAAAATGTGATATGCGAGGGCTGCACAGTGGCGCAGTGGTTAGAGTTGTTGCTTTGTAGCAAGAAGGTCCCGGGTTCACTTCCCAGCCTGGGATCTTTCTGCATGGAGTTTGCATGTTCTCCCTGTGCATGCGTGGGTTCTCTCCGGGTACTCCAGCTTCCTCCCACAGGTTGATTGGTCTGTCTAAATTGTCCCTATGTGTGTGTGTGCTCTCTGTCCAGGGTGTACCCCGCCTGATTGCCCATTGACTGCTGGAGATAGGCACCAGGCACCAGCCCCCCCCCCCACACACACACACACACACACACGCGACCCTACGTGGACAAAGCGGGTTCAGACCATGGATGGGTGGAAATCTGATGTTTTTTTTGTCTGTGAATGCTTCACTGACAAACACTGATAATAACCTGACGTTCCTCCTGGTCTTTGAACCTACCACTGGAATCTCACACTAGCTCTTCCATGTGGAGGTTTTTTTAGTCTAGACTTAAATCTGTAAATTATACTGAAACGCATAAAGTGGGCTGAATGCTCACAGGGCCTCAGACTCTGTCAGTGGAAATGTAAACAACACGTTTCCTCTCCAAACAGCCACAGAGTCATCTCAGGCTTCATTTAGTCTTTTCTTGGGAGGAGCTGGGGAATAAAATCAGGGTGAAATCATGCAAACAAGCTGAACGTATTTTGAACTAAACGGCAACCAGAAACTGCAGAACACTGACGTGAGCTCATGCCCCACTTGAAGATTCAGGTGGATTAGAAACAGGACTTTCCTTCGTGCTTTTGTCTCTAGCTAGTTGCTAACCAGTCCCAGCCCAGTGAGACTGTGATTTATTTGGTGTAATACCTGCTCAGCATCATTTAAGCCACCCAAACCTATAAAATGACCCACCGTGAACCAGCCGCTGCTCCTGCACCATCAACGAGCGATATTCGTCCCACTTCTCATAAAGAGTTTGCTACAAAAGAAGACGGGAGACATTTGAGTTGACCGAAACATTAAACTTGCACACATTTTCACAGCAACACAACACACGAAGCCAAATTCTGAAGCCACGGGCTAAAGTAACCTGAACAGCAAACGCTTCAGAGCGCATTAATCATTTAACAGCTACGAGTTGCGACGAGTCGAACAGCCTGAAAAACTTGTGTTCAGCAGCAGGTTGAGCTTTAAAATGCTGGATTAGTACTGGAGAGGGCGGCTGTGCCTCGGTGGATTAGTGTGGGACAGCTGCTGTGAGCTTTGGGGAAAGAAGAGGCTGAAGAGCTGCAGAGATCCCCGACCAGCTGAGACAACAGGTGGAGCTGCTGAGGAGACAGGTGGGGTGGGGTGAGTGAGTGAGTGAGTGAGTGAGTGAGTGAGTGAGTGCGTCCCACATAAGGCAGAACGAGTGTGGAGCTACTGAAGACTCACCTTCAGATACTGCAGCCGCGCCTCCAGCTCAGCCTTTCGGATGGAGTTGCTGTAAACCGTCTCCAGCCTGTGGGGAAACGGCGTGTTACTCCCAACAGGAAGCACTCAGCCGACAGCAGGCAGAAAGCAGCAATAAAAACACGCCACACTACAAAAGTCTCCCTTCACGAGTCCGAGGTGGGAACGAACAGCTCTGATGTTTACGAGCAGTGGCGTTTCTGGGCTCGTGCAGTTTCCACTCCCAACAAAGAGCCGGTTTTCACGCCGACAGCTCACTGTGAGCGTCTGAGCCGGTGACGTCAGCCTGTGAAGGCGTTCCTGCACCGACGCTCGAATGACTTCTGTAGATCCAGAATATTACAGCCTGTTCGTGCTAATCGTCCTTTTAAAGTTTTATGGGCAGACAGAGGAGGAGCGCGGCTCTAATTAAACACCCGCTCAGAACTCCAGCTGTTAACAGCTGGATTATTTAAAGAGAGACGGAAAAGTCGGATTTCAGCTTAAACTTCTGCAGCTTTTTAGAATCTAGCTTCATTAATCAGCAACCAATTTTCTGAGCCAGCTTACTACTTTGAAAGTCCAGAGCCGCAGCCATGCTGTCTTGGTGGCGTTTGTCTTCAAACACTAAACTGGTGACCGCAGCAACGGCGCGCTAACACCCAGCGAGAGGCGATCCGACATTAAATCAGTCGCTACGTTTGAATTATTACACATCCTGATGATAACACCCGATAAACCCCATAAATAATAATCCTACCTCACAGACCCACATCCGTTTCTGGGCTTCTGTTTGCATTTATAGATATTTAATAATTTTGTCTTATTCTGATTTGTTTACCTGAGTGAGTCGCCGCAGGCCTTGATGAGCTGAACAATGTCCTTGTGTAGATATCCCTCCACGCTGGTATCGTTCACACTTGCTATGGTGTCTCCTACACACACACACACACACACACACACACACACACACGTGTTAGCCAGCTGCCGAGAGGTCAGGACGCTCCCATTAAACCCGGCTGAGGCGTGTTGGATCTAAACTAAACCTCGACACGCGAAGCACAAATGTTAGCGTCGTTGCCGCCGTGGCGTTCAGTTCCAACACGCTGAATTCATTCGTTGTGTGATTAGTCTGTCTGCAGCTGTGCTAAACCACTCCAACTCATCTTGCAGAAGTTATTGGGCGTGAGGTGGACTCGGGTCCTTTCTGAGGACTTTTTTCTGGTCTTTTAAGGCAACCATGGTGATGAAGACATTGTGGTCACAGCACACGCTGGACAATAGGAGGAGCATGTGAGGAATGTGAGGAGTGAAGCTGGTTGGAAGGAGGCAGCAGATCATCACTTTATAGACCCTTTTACTGCCTACGCCATCAAAAGTTGCGCGCGCAGCCTGGCAACGAGAGTGAAGGCTTCCTCATTCACACTCGATACTAAAACAGCGTTTTAAACCCTTTGTTTTGAAGTTCTGAGCACATAAAAATGTCGGGTTGTTGCGTGTATGGATGCCAGAATCGCTTCTCTTCAAGCAGTGGACTGAAACTTTACAGAATTCCGAAGGGAGCACATCCATTTCAACAAAATCGGAGGCGTCTGTGGCTGCAGGCCATCAAAAGGGTTGATGAAAACTGGACTGAAAACACGATCCGAAATGCTCGAGTTTGTAGCGCCCATTTTATATCAGGTAAGGTAATTATTAAATGACAGAATTAAACAAATTTATACGCTTTATTTCATGCTTCAAATTAACATTTCATTCTAATTCATCTGTATTTTCCCACTGCATATTAGTATAAACTGTGTTTCTCTAAAATTAACACGATTGTACTCTGAGCACGCTAAAAAAAGAAACCTATGCTATGCTCACCCTGCCATGCAGGTACAGTTGGCTGTGAAGACGTAGTTCTCTGGTTTGTTTACTATGACCCAAGCCTCGTACGTAGCAGTCTTGTGTCCTTGTCTTTGGCTAGGAAGGACTTCTGCCTTCAAGACGCAAAACTCAGAGTCTATGTCGTGACATTTTACTTTCTGTACGTGGCCACAGACAACATAGTTGTATGCATCTAACGACTTGTATGCCCGTAGCTTCTCACGTGTGTACTTACTGGGCCTCTCCACTAAAAACGTATATATATCGAGCCACTGGGTGATATCTGGCCACGCACCTACATCTTCCACCCATTCCGTAATGCCACAGGGATCCGGGAGTCTGTTGCCATTCGTTAAAGTGAGTTTAATAATATAACATTCAAGATTTGCCGGTGATAAGCCCGCAGCGTAGCTTGATAAAGCCTGAAACAACGCCATTCTCTGTTGCCAAGCTGCGCGCGCATTCTCGCTGACGTCATATTGTTTACAAACAGTAAAAGGGTCTATTAACAATCTGGTGAGACTGACAACCAGAGGGCATTTATCGGCTACATAGGACAGAAGAAACGCTTTAAGAGCAAAAAAGACGAATTTAAAAATGTCATTTTCTTTTCTTGGTGTAGCACGGATGAATACGCGTCCGTCAGATGGAAAAATGCAAGCAGGCAGTTTTCCTTGACGACCAAACACTGAAACTCACGAGTGCTTCTGTTGACACAGAGTCAGCTGACTCAAAAACAAAGAAAACAAGCGGAAGTAAAACTTCAGGTTACGCTCACATCCCTGCTGTCTGTCTCGTGCCCCTTCCAGGACAAATGAGGAGTAAATAAACAGCAAGACCAAAAATAAACGGTTACTCACCCACTTTAAGTCCGGCTGTCTGGGACGGGCTGTTCTCGTGCACCTTACACACAAACGTGCACATCTCCACCGTGTTCTGGTCCTGATGGTGGAGACCATAAGTCTGCAACAAACAGACGGTGACTATAAAACATGGTGTTGATCTGAAGCGCTGTGGTTCTGCAACACAACGTTAAAGAAGAAAACCACTGACTGATGCAGAGGAAGCCATGACGGACGGTGCCGGAAAGACGGTTTTATCACCGAGCTCACAGACACCAGGGAGACCACAGCCAGTGAGGGCCGCTTCCTCTCGTCTCACAAAAACTAATCAGTCAAAACTTTACAAACATCCCTAAATAACAGCTGTGATCCTGAAACGAGTTTGCTTTAAGAGTGACGAGAAAACAGAGACAGACGGGATCAGGAAGGGCAACAGCTTTTTCACTGTTCTGTATATTTATCTGTAAAACAGGAAGTACAGCAAACGCCCGGCTCCATGAAAGCTAGTTTTCCTTATTTGAAAGATCTGTGTACTTTGATCTGTGTACTTTGCGGCTCTCGCATACGGCTGTCTTGGGAACCTGTTTTGTTGCTTCCACATACATTTGCATGCTCTTCCTTGTTTTAATCACCCATGTCTCTGCACGACGGCCAGAGCGCTGCAGGACACAAATAAACTTCCTGTCAACACGCCAACCACCAGAAACAACAGAAAGACTTACAGTAATGTTAGAGGCAGATGCTCTTACTGAAGCAGGAACGCAGCCTGCACGAGAGCGCCAAAAGAAATGTGCAACCATTTGGATCTGCCTGGATTTGCAGCTGCTGGCTTCCATCTCTGCTCCATGAGAGATAAACGACCAACCATGCAAATATGGTTGAAAGGCAAATATCACATTTACATGCTGGCTCCTCAGCTCCACATCCACTTCAACAAAACTGAGAGAAAAAGCAGCAGGAAGCACTAGGCTCCGAGCATCAAACTGCTCCTCTCAGCCACGGCAGGCAGGAAGGGCGGGAACGCCTAACGAACACGCAAAGAGAACACCGCTTCTTTTCCTAGAGGAAGGGCTTCAATCTGGGTGACGTTACGTTGTCCACATTAGACTTGTACACAGATCAGCCTGGGTGTGTGTGTGTGTGTGTGTGTGTGAGGAGCAGGTATTACATGGGAAGTGTGTGAGAAAACCACACAGCTTAAAATACAGATGCTGGAGGAAATCATCCCCTCTTGACCGAAGTCATGAGACAAACACGAACTAGTTATTTGTCTGCTGGATGACCTTTTCAGTCCCGCTGCTGCAGAAAAGCACACTTCTATCACCGATCATGAAGGTCCTGCTAAGTAACACTGGAGGAGGTTCTCTTCTCATGGTTTTATTACCTGGATCTCAAATCCAAAACTCTCCTCTTCTTTTTTCTCCAGGATCACCACTTTCCTAAAGAACGAAATAAAAACATGGTTATGGTTCTACTGAGGTTTTCATGTTCATGGCTCGGGAAGAGAAGACAGATTAGTCTAAATTATTCTGCTAACCGATCGGCCGATTTGTAAACAGGACGGATCACTGCTTCTCTGGGTCTAAAAATAAAACGAACGAGTTATCCGTTAAAAGCAAAACAAACAATAAATGAAAAATGTACTTCTGGATTCTTTTCACCACTTTTTTACAAATGCAAAATGAGTAAGATCACCAAAATAAGAGCATCCCGTTTAACTGCAAGCAGAGAAGAGCGGCTACGGATGTCAAAACACAGAATAAAATAGCATGATCTCCTTTTTGTAGGAATATTGATGCTTGGAAATAAAGCTGTTTAGAAAAAATCTCCAGAGCTCTCTGGGGTCCGTACGGGTAAATATTTGACCCCTGTCATTCACTGCTGCTGTGTTTTGCCCTCATTCTGCAATCTTTACTGATTTTTACATGAGTTTTTTTTTTTTTTATAAACCAGGACTTTATCGAGGAAAATCCAGAACTTCACTTCCGGCTCTTGGAGAGTACAGACACTTTTTTCCTCCTCTCCTCCCTATCTTGTCTCAAGGCTCTTCTTTGGGTCTGTCTTTGGGTGTACGGTAGGGCTGCAACAAACGATTATTTGGATAATCGATTAATCGGATGGGGTCTCGACACGATTAATCGATTAATCGGATTACATGGGGAAATTTTTAAAAACTGCTAGGGAAACGTTATTTCTCTCCTTCCTTCACTTTATTTAACATAACATTATTAGAAAACAGTTCAATAGCAGAAAAACAACATGCCATCACCTAAATTGTCTTATAAGGTGTATAGACAGAGACCCTAAGCTACATCTATCTGTGACCTAAAATGCTTGGTCCAAGTTAAACAGCTTAAGGGCAATTCTCATCTGTTTTGTTTGATCTCATCTGTTGACATTTATTTTAAATGTAATTAAACATAGGCTGTGAATTAATCAAAATTGATCACTATTTCCAAAAATGACTGAAAAAATACCAAATAAAACAAAAGTAAATGAATGCCATCCTCCTTGCGATGATGCCCTGGGCAACTGCCATAAAGTCACATCAAGAAATGCTGCTGATCATTCCAATGATCCCAAATAGACTCACATTAGGCCACATGAAAGCAACTGAACCCAAAAATATATTAACCAGTATATAACTGCACTCTTACACAACACGCCTGCAGCAACAGTTAGGACTCCTCCCTCCCTTTTAAAAGCGTTTTTGCTTCTGAGGACATTGTGGCTGTAAAACCACATGCTAGTAGTCTGGCCCCGGTGTGATCAACCAGTTTCTGCGGGAATGTGACGGCGGAACCAGGGCCAGATTAACACTTTGTTGTACCCTGGGCAACAATATTCAAGGGCTCCATCATCACGACCCAAGGATCACCATAATGTGGTCACATACAGAATATTTTACTGTAATATGCAGTAAATATACTCAATACTTGAATGCCTGACAACACGTAACCCGCCCAGAGTAACCTTTGACCCACCTCGTGTGGACTGACCAATGAGGAGAGGGTCTTAACTTGAGGCCCTCTCTTCATTGGTCAGTCTGCATGAGACTGACTCTCAACTGACGTTCAGTCGTAGGCAGCGAAGCGTCTCTGTGCAGCGCAAAAGCCCGGGTGGACAGTTTGTTTAATGTAGGGTGACCATATTTCCATTTCCAAACAAGAGGACAGGGGATCTGTGCCTATGACGTCACACTATGGCAACGCCACACAAACCATGTTGGGACCCATTTTTTGTAAGAACTAAATTAATATCAGATTCTGCCAATTAAAGGGCTCTAAAACAATTCATATGTAAATATTTTGCATATTTAATGCAAAATCTAATTTTTCTGCTTTAGTGCTGCAACAAGGTTTTATTAATAATAAATTATTATACCTTTTGTTTTACTACAGCATCGGTACGCTTCCTGTGCACAGATTATTAAGGATGCTTGTTTCAGCTGTGAGATTAGACGATAGGATCAATGAAAAAATAACTAGTCACACACTCCATGGAAACTTTCAGAGAATCCACAAATAGTGGCTTTCAAATGGTTTTGTTACTTTTTGCAAGTTTATAAAATAAGCAGATGAGACAGAATGTCTGATAATTTAGTTTTTCATCTGATATTAGAACATGTCAGTAATGTCTGAGGAGCTTTTATAAACACTGTGTAACTAATACTCCTGGAGAGGGTATGGATTACACAGAGGCTTCTGGGGAGCCCAGTTAGGGGGGGGGGGGGGGGGCATTTTGCCATGGCCCCCAAAATGTCTTGAAACGGCCCTGGGTGTGTGACTGAGTTTTGAAGGTGATCTGAATTGTATCAGATGTATAAATATGACATGTGTATAACTTATTGTTTTATACAGGTAAAAACTTGTAGTGGAGATAAATCTACCTACATTTTACTTTTCAACACTTTGTTTTGTTTTCTTGTTTTTATTGAACTATTTTCCTGTCCTGTCTGTCTCTCATCTTCCTGCATCTCCTCTTAATTCTCCAGAAAATCTGTTGCCTGGATTCTTACCTTTTCACCTCATCAGTTACTTTTGAGCAGGTCAAAGGGATCTCCTGACCGAAAAGCGCAGAGCGCGTTTTCGATGCTGCGTGAGGTGACATCACCACAGCACAGGTGATGAGCTCCGCAGTAGCGAGCTTCAGGCACAAATAAGACAGAAAATAGAGAATATGTGCGGACATGAACGATTGTGTGCTAATTATAGTTTTTTGGTTGCGCCACTTTGAGAATGGACCGTGCGCTGGAAGCAGCTGCCTGGATCGCTGCGCGACAATGCGGAACCGGTTCGCAGCAGCGCAAGTCTGCCGGCTCTCCCTCGCGCTGATCTGCCGGTACCGGCTCTCCCTCACGCTGATCTGCGGCTCTCCCTTGCGCTGATCTGCCGGCTCTCCCTTGCGCTGATCTGCCGGCTCTCCCTTGCGCTGATCTGCGGCTCTCCCTCGCGCTGATCTGTGGCTCTCCCTCGCGCTGATCTGACTTGCTCTGGTCTGCGCGCAAGGCGGGCGGGAAGGGGGGGCGCTTTTGGAAGAGTTGTGCGACACAACGAATCGATGACGCAATTCGTTGCCAACGCTTTTAGTAATCGATTTTCATCGAATTTATCGATTCGTTGTTGCAGCCCTAGTGTACGGCACTTCTGCATTTTTTTCTGGAAACTGGAAATTATTAAAAATGGATCTGGTCAGTTTGTCTCTCAATGCGATTGACAACATTTTTTCAACGATGAGAACGGGAGAAGGGGCTCCCGGATGCCCCTCTGGGACAGAGCCAGCTGGGTATATCATGGACTCCTGGAAACAGAGGAACCTGATCTGTCTCTCTCAACTGTCTGTAGAGGATTCTGAAGACGTCTGGATATTTGTGGTGTTGGTGTCAGGTTTCTTGCCGTTTGGCCTGAGCGGTTACCTGGCTTACCGGAAAATTGATGAGCTTTCAAGGAATATTGGCTCAATCTCGGAGCTCAGGGATGTATTACACCGCGCTGTGAACGCACAAACTCATATAATTGTCGAGATGAGTCGTAAGCTTGGAACTTTGGCTGAGATTGAGGCTCTGGCACAGAAGGTGGATTCGATTAAAGAGAGAGTTGACGGGACAGCACGGTTGGGAATAGATTAATTTACGCCACTATTGGATCCAGAGGGGTTGAAGACCAACAGAACTTTAAGGCCAGGGACACACCGGCCACCGAAGCGCCGCGAAACGGGGACCGCCTTCATTCGGCGCCCTTGTTATCCTATTCTATAGACCACATGGGCCGCCGAAGTGCTCCAGCCCGCGCTGTGCAGCGATCGTTTCGGCGTCTGCTCTATTTTTTTCGCGAGCCGCGGGTGAACCGCGTCAATTCTGGCAGAAAGTCAAACCTAGACATTAGAGGCAGGCCGGTAAATTTAACAAAATAAAGCATTTCAAAATACAATTCCGCGACAGTCAAACACACACGCACAGCAAACTTGTGTGTGTGTGTGACCACGTAAAGGGGGTGTGGTTTTGGGTGTCTTTCGACCAGAGCAAACAGGACAGAGGCAGAAAGTTGTAGGCCAGCTATTAACAACTGATTCACACCATAAGTTCACACACACGTACACACACACACACGTACAAACACACATACAAACAGCAAGGGGGAGGGGGGTGTAGAGGAAAAGAGCAGAGAAAAAGCAGAGAGGAAATGGAGGACACCAAGTGGTTAAAAGAAAAACTGCGAGGCGTGCCTCGACCGGAGCGGAGAAACAAGCGTCTCGTCTGAGGAGCAGCGAGCAGCGGCCGAATTTCGTGAGCGCTTCGCCTCCCGGCGCTTCGGCGGCCGGTGTGTCCCCGGCCTAAGACAGAGAGGAAATTATCTCTGTCTGTCCCCAAAACATGTTCTTATCTGAATCTGGTGCCCTTGAGCCTGTGAGGCTGAAGTAATTACTCCCCCTCAGAAGACATGTGGAATGCTGCCGTTGCCATGGCAACTCCATCTCCCTATCCCAGCCTGGGCGGGACTGACAACTAGTTGGTGAAGGTCGTGGAACCGTTTCCAGGAGTCACTGGGCTTTCTAACCCAATTACCTCCCTCCCCTGTCCAGACGGAGGTGACGGGCGCTGCTCATCGCGGCTGCATGCACTGATGTGAGAAGAGTCCCAACCCTACCTCCCCACCTAGTGGACACTTATGTTGTGTGATGTCTGAAGTCTGTTGCATTTCTGTCTGAGGTGTTTTTTTGCATAGCAAAGCTGCCCTCTCTGTGGAGGGTAACTCTGAAGTGCCTTTTTTTTCCTCCACCTGAACCAATCCTCATGTAAACCCTCTGATCTCTATTAAGGTAGCGCGACTCGGGTTGCGAAAGACCACAGTCACCAATTCTTGTCATGTGTCTATGTATGTATGTCTGATCTCAGAATTGTGTGTGTACTGAAACTCTAATTTCCCTCTGGGATTAATAAAGTATCTTTGAATTGAACAAGTGGAAATTCACACAATGGCCCTGATCTAAAGTAAAAAATTGAGGATTTTAATAGCTGCATGGGACTGTGCCCATCAGCATCTGGACATCAGAGATAGACACACAGAACAATAATCTGTAAGACTGAAGGACGTCTCAGTGGTAGGGGGACATGCAAATTCATGGCATCATCTGTAACCACAAGCTTGGCTCTGACTTAAGGGGAAGTCGCCGTGAGGTTTGCGTAAAGGAAAAACAATGAGCTGGGCCAAAGACCAAAACAATGTGGGAGACTGTACCTTTGTGGTTCTGCTGATTGTGTGAGGGGTTTCCACTTCTGTGGGCCACCTCCCTGTGAGGAGAAAACAAAACCAGACGTGAAGCGTGTCAGACACCTACAAGAGGTTAGAGCAAGATGAGTCATGAGGGTTCCCCCTAAGATCAGCTCCCAGCACTTCCTGGACACACCTGTGGTGCACTGGTCCAGCAGGTTTTGTAATGGCAGACGCGTGCCAGGCGGTTTGTTTGTATTTTAAAACCACTGATCCATTCCGTCGGGTTCGAACCACACCGACGAAACTAGAAATGAATGTCTGGCTCCTGTTGTTTACCTTCAAAGAAGGCATTCAGCTAAATTTAGCCCAACTTTCACACCAAGTCAGATGTCCCCGAAGCGCTTGTCCATCTACCTAACTGTTCGGTAAAGAAACACGTGAGACAGCGTGGTGAACTACAACACCAGCATTGAGAGGAATCAGCGGCAGGTTGGGTCCCTGCCCCACCTGACTGTATAAACAAAAGAAAAGGTATCAGTCCAGATGCCTGTGGGAAACCACCCAAATCAATCCACCTCTGTTCCAACTCAATCATGTTCAAATGTGGTTCTCTGAAAGCCTGCTTTGTGTTCTCATCTCCCAGCCCACTAAAATGTTGCTTTCTTAATGTCCCAACACTTACAGGACTGCCGTCTCAATGGGGGCATTTATTCCCAAGTACCCAGAGTCCAACGGGGGTGTCTCGACAGGATCTGCATTGGTGGGAGTGCACAATGCTGTGTTGTAGCCACCTCGCCCTTATTACAGCACGCTGGTTGTGTGTGGGCTTGTCACTGTGTCCCACTGTGCATCCCAGCTCTGAGGAAAGGGAAGCCTCCAGAGATCTGCTCTGCTCCGCTCTCAAAACTAGAGTTAAGTTTTCAGGGTTAATGAGAAACAACCCAGAAAATGTACAAAGGGACAGCTGAGGTGAGCAGTCACTTCCTCAAATGAATCACAAAGCTGCCTTCAGGACAGCGAGTGAACTCAGGAGTCCTTTGAATTTGACTACTTTCATTTTAAGTCTTCATCAAGTTTACTAATCATCTCCAAAAACACCAAAGTGTTCTCCAGAAAGCCAGATCATCAGCTTTAGCTCAGTCAATTCCATCCAAGAACAATCACCACACGTGTGTGTGTGTGTGTGTGTGTGGTGTGTGTGTGTGTGTGTGTGTGTGTGTGTGTGTGTGTGTGTGTGTGTGTGTGTGTGTGTGTGTGTGTGATTCTAAGATTTTCTCTCAGCAGAATAAAAATAAACAACTCGCCGTTTATAAACAGAAAGGATGCAACAACTTGCATCATTCTGTCTTGTAAGCAGAATTCTAGATCAAACTCAAGCGCGTTCAAAGTGAGTCTTCATTATTTTCAAGCACCTCACAGAGGCAATTATTTATTTATGTATCCATAAAATATATGTTAAACATGGTTTTTTTATCATTTGCTTGTCACCCAATTCCAACTAGGACCCAACTAGTTGTCAAGTCACCTTAAAAACAGTTAAACGCCAAACTTGTAGCTGCAATAGTCAGGCTGCTGCCGAGGGGATCTTGTCTGACCTTTTTGAGGTTTCTGGGCAGCGTCCCGCCGGAGTAAGCCAGAGTTTTGTAGTTGTAAACCTCCGAGAAGCTCGCAGGTAGCTCCACGCTCCTGCAGCTGTCGGACTTGGACGAAGGGAAATAAATGTCGTCCTGAGAAGCGGGTCCGCCTTCCGGACCGCTGGAGTTCGCCTTCTTCAGCCGCCTGAAAGTCATCGTTGTTGGGAATGAAAGGGTTCGCTGAGCTCCAGCAGAGGACCTGGTAAGGAGCTGATGAATCACCTACTTCTACCTCCTCCTCCGTTTGAGTGTCGCCTCTCATCAGTAGCAGGGGGCGGAGCTTACTCTAAGTGGCACGAGACGCTACGCTCCACGGCACATTCAGGGCCCCTCGGGCGTTTCTGCTTCACGTTCACTAACGACAGTCCTAAATAACGTGTAATAAAGTAAATGTACTTCTAAATTATACTCGTTCAAAGTGGAATATCTTAAAGAATTATTCTTCATATATTTGACCAACACCAAAATAAAAGTGAAAAACAACTACGAGTGTTAGCTTTTATTTGATCATTTTTCGTGTAACTCAGCATTCACAGATCGGGCATTTAAATTACAGTAACGTATATTTTAATTCCTATGGAAATGGACTAATCACACAAATATTTAAAGCACATTTTAATTATTTCCTGACATTTAACAGACCAAAATGATGCAATTGTTAAATACCAGCAAGGATCTGAGAAAAGTTGCAGTGTAAGTATTCTTGTGTATTTAATCATACTATAAATATTTTTTTTTCTTTTTGGATTGTTGAATATGATCCTGACAATAATTAGTCGATTTAAATAATTGTTACATAGTAGTCCGTTTACACAGATAATCATACCACTTTAGCTGATTGTCCTTGACTGCTTGGTTTCTTTTACAGACTAATCTGTGCGTTTGCTGTCTCAGACTCTGTATTCCAGAGATGCTGTAACATTGCATTGATTTTATGGCATTTTCCCGTTGGAGCAGTATTGGTCCGGTCTTTCAACACGTGATCGTAGCAACTCCAGATTGTTGTTTTTTTTTCTAGAGTGCTCTGGTTTGTTTGTTTTTACAAGTTTTGAAAAGTTTTGAGTAACATTTGCCGGAACAGTGTCCACATGTGTCATGATTATTCAGATAGCAGGTGAGGGATGGATTTCTAACCTGCACAAAACCTTACTTTTCATTTACTTTGGAGAACACGGGGATACTACCTTGCAAAGATCAATCCCCTCATTGGCAAAGGCAAAGAGAAGCAGAGGGAAGACAACATTTTGGTAGTGGACCAGATCTGTGACTCCAGATTCAAGTGTAATCACACCCTATTTGAAGCTAAATCTAACATTAACTACAAAATGAGCTTTTAACAATTAAAACAAAAACTTCAGTCCAGACAATTTATTAAAATCTTTACATGGAGTTATTTCAGAAATGTTACATTTACACCTTAAATATATATTGAAATGATATGACTGAAAAGCATTAAATTAAGACTGCATAAATTAGAATAAATATTCTGAGCCAATATGTCAAATCTTAGATAACATGTAATGACTTTGTGGTCTTAGGAGAGTATCTCTCAGCTCTCAAACACATTTTCCTAAATTTGGTCCAAAGAAGAAGACTGACTGCTCAAGCTTTTCTTTCCTGTTCCTCTCAACACTCACATTTCTTTTAAAATTAGTAAAAAGTCTAACACATTTACCATCAGTCTGTTCCTTTCCTTCAATTTTGTTTCTGAAGAAACCGGAACACCTGTTTGGCTTTGGGGCATATTTACAGCCTCAACAAAACAACAATACTACATGGTAACACAGAGTGTGGATTATAAAGGCACGTGAAGCCAGATGTTTGTCTTGTAGAATAATATTCACTTTACTCTAACCTAAAGAGCAGCACTTCCTGTCAAGTTTTGGGACAGCAACAGTGGTTAACATTCATAAAACACTGACAACAGTTTGGTCAAAAAACATTTTGGCCACAATGGAAACGTGTCCTACCGTTAAGTTTGTATTCATGCTGAAATGTGCTTATGCGCCCTTAGTTACAATGTGAATGATCTACATTGCACAGCAAGTCCATAACTTAAAAGTCTGTCACTCTTTAACAGTAAACACATTCATTCGGTTAGCAGGTATTATTTGAAGAAACTTGATTTGGATGGTGGAGCCATTAGCATGCAGGCTTGGTTCTTGTGTGTGATGTGAATCTGAAAAGAAAACAGCAGTGAGTAACAGTGTTATCAGACCAAACAGCTCATTAACACTGAGGCTGCTGAGTGTTGTTTACCGTGCAGGGGGGCTGCATCCACGGCTCTCCGTCTATCTGCATTGGTAACGCTTTCTTTGTCCTGTAAAATGTTAAATTCATAGGGATTAAATAGCGTATAAACCCCGACGTGTGATTAAAATAACACAAGGTAAATGTAAAAGTGCATTTATGTGGAAAGGTTCAGCCAACGACTCTATCAGGACTAAGACCTGAGCTGGGAAAGTCAAAACACGTCTCTCACACCTGATGGTGATCTGCGACGTTTTGGCCAGCCGCACCGCGCTCTTGAGGCCGGTGTAGATCTGTCCCATTTCCATGGCTCCTTCAAGGCCGACCACCTCCAGTCGACGATCACTCAGATCTGACAAGTAAAACAGACAGAAGGAAGCACCATCGCAGCCAGAGGAAGGACGGTTCAGTCGGATTGAGAAGATATTCACATTCATTCTGCATGATTAACATTTTATATATATCTTTTTGTACACATTTATTATTAATCCTAACACAAACTAATCAAACTGCAAATGATCCAAATTAGTTTTCATGTGAAACAAGCATCTCAGTAAGATGGATGGATTCTGGTTGCAGAACTAAACCAGTGTAACACCTCTCTGCTACCTCAGCACCTACGTTTTACTGGGGCGGTCAACCACCCAACACACCAACCAATGATAATAATGTGAGCACAATGCACTTAATTTAACCCTCTCAGGCTCAAAATAAGTTTTGATAAAAGGACGAACAACTAAGTCCTTCAGGGGTACTTCAGAGTTTAAAAATGCTCATGAAATACGTGTGTGGAGTAACCAGGTAGGCTTTAACGTTGCAAATCTGCAACGCCTGCCTCCAGAGGGTTACCATTAAATTCTCAGTTTTACCATACATGCGCACTACTCACATGAGTGCAATGTTGATGCAGGGTGTGTGTGTGTGTGTAATCTGCATGTGAACAGATGACTTATTTTATAGCAAGTTTCTACTGCCATCTAGTGGCCAGAGATCATTCCTCAGCTTTAACACATTTAGAAGCAGTAGGGTTGGATGCATAAATGAATGTTTGTATAAATGACACTAATGTTGCTGATGCTAATGCTCAGAGTTTAGGTTGCACTAATTCAGTTATGTTGAACAAAGGTAATGGGGCGGATCTTTATTATTAATGTCTACTTTTTAACTGATTCCTACAAATTAAAGTCAAGGTAAAGTCCCATTAGTCATCTTCTCTCCATCTGACCCATCCCCATGGGGAGCTATGAGCTGCAGGAGCAGCAGTGCTCAGGAACTATTTGGTGGTTTAAACTCCCCAAATCCAACCCCTCAAAGGCGGGTGTCAAGCAGGGAGGCATTGGGTCTTTGGTATGACCCGGTTGTGGATTTGAACCCCGATCTCCCAGCCCCAGGGTGGACACTCATACCACTAGGCCACAGAGAAGGTTTTAAATGTACGCTTATCTAACGTTATTATGTGAAGGTGACAGCAGATTAGCAGAAGAGCGCAGCAGCAGCTTTCAGCTGAGAGTGAACTTAGTTACGGATGTGTTTATTCAGACGTAGAGACTGGGCAGTGTTATGGCTGGACATCAGATGTTTGTGTTTTCACGTGAAGCCAAAATGCAGGTCTGATTTAGTTAGTGAGTGGTTTGGAGCTGTGGCTGTAATGTACGATCAATTTACGAAGCTTGATAACCACAGGAAATCTGGATTTAGACTTAACTAAAAACAATCAGCTAATGGACTCTGGAGAGCAAAGAGGAACTTCCATATTATAAACTAGTCACATGGTTCAGTAGGGAGAAACTACCTTGGGAGGTCACTTTCAGGACATCTGGGTTGATGATCACCTCAGGCTCTTCCTGACCTGTTAGCCCCTTGGTGTCCACTTTTTTGGTCTCACCCCAAAGGTTGGAGCCACCGTGCATGCTGGGAATGTTAAGAACTGCAATCCCCTCCAGAGACAGGCTACTGAGGTCCAGAGGAGTACCACAGCACTAGCAGGCCACAGAGACAGGAAGAGACAGAGAGAAGCATCAGGAAACTGTCTGCAGGAAAATGGGGGGTATTTGTTTCCAAGACAAAATGCACATCTGCAGTTCTGGTGCTGCTGGTGCTGCTTGCTCACCTCTATTGTTAAGCTTTCGCTCAGTTTCTTGCAGGAAGCAGAGATGGTTTCTGAAGTAGCAAATTCAAAATACCACAGCTTGTTTTTCATCCTGCAGTTACAAAAAAGTGCCTTTTAAGTTTAACTGTTACTTCACATTCACACAGCATTTTCTCTTGAAGGGACACGAGTTGTGTGGTGACGCTCGCTGCCACAGACACCTGCTGTCACCACCTGCAGCCATCTTTTTTCAGCTTTAAAAAGTGGGAACCGTAAAAGGGGAACCGGCACCTGAAACAGCGTCTTGCCATCGTTTTGGGATAATCTTTCATTTTTGGGGTTCCAGATTAAAACAAAGAAGTTTCATACCTGCTGTTAAATTTCTGGGGATGTTTCTCTCTCATTGTGTGAAACCGGTGAGCAATAGAGGCATCCTGTCAAAGCAATACAACAAAACAATGAGTAGTTACAGCAAACGACTCTGCCAGCTGAAAACGGAACGCGTCCTGATGTGTGGGTTGTTGTCAGAAACTCACGACTCCAATTGAGAAGTAGTTGTTGATGATTTCATATGGCACGGGGTCTCCCTTCTCCTGAATCTCATCGGGTATGACCTGCACGCTCCAGCGATCCATCAGCACCTGAGAGCTGCCCTCAATGAAATGAAGAATACGAGTCAGATCTTCACCGTCATACCCTGGGAAAGAGATGAACACACAACCAGTGAGATTCACGTGCACAGATCATACAGGGTTTCTATACGTTTCACCTAAAAAAGAAAACTGCTTCACCTCCGCCCCAACGCAGACATCGAGCAAGGTCGTTTCCTGTGCCTAGTGGGAGGACAGCAACAGGCGGTCGTACCTGAAGAGTGGTTTTGTCTAAAAAAAGTAAAAATAAGTCCAGGGTCAAATATGGGGTTAGGTTATATGTGACCTGTACAGGAACTATCAAGCTGACCTATTGCATCCAGAATCCAGCCAACGGTGCCGTCTCCTCCACACACTAAGATTCTGTAGTTCTCCAGGTTTCTGAAGAAACTCAGCCTGAATCACAGACGATGATGATGATGACGATGATGACTCCAACAGAAAAGGATGAAGCAGTACTTAGATGAATCCTCAGGATAACGCGATCTGATGTGACTCACCCTGGTCCAGGTCCACCATTTGAAAGGTTGTACACCTGCCTCGGATTCAGTAAATACTGAAACTTACGCAGAATCCTAAAATCCATGAAAAAAAATTAACAATGAGCTGAGAGATCTGTTGTGCTCTGCTCTTGTGGGATTCGAGCTCACCTTTCTCCCTGCTTGCCTCCACTTTTAGGGTTGACAAACACCAGGAGAGGATGGGTGTTTGGCACCGGGTTGATCTGTTAATACAAAAACACTTGGAGGTGTTTACTGACAGTACAAGAGTAAATCGCACGTTCCAGCTTTTTATATTCTCCTAGAGCTCTGTGTAGACCCCTACCTGAAGCACCTGTCCATCAGGGGTGATATTGAGGTTGCAGTCATCTGTTACGCTGGGGCCGCCATTCTTCACATTGTTTGATCTCTCCTTCAGGGAGAAAAACGTGAACAGAGTAAACAAACCAGCGGAAATATAAATGCTTTTCTGACTTTTGAGAATACGAAACAAAAGACAGGGAACATGTTGACCGAAAACAAGAAACAGCCTTGGGTTCTGAACTTGTGTTTGCACTGTACTTGAGCCTGAGGATATTTCTGTACCATTATAACAGGATATATCGCCCATGGCGGCAGGATGTGGTCTCGGAGCGGCCCACAGGTACACTCTGCTGGCTCCTGGTGTGCACAGTCATCATGACACTGGATAACACAAACAGGTGGCGCATTACATCAGAGCAGTCGTGACTGACAGAATCCATTTTTACCTCAGAAATTCAACTTTACATTCCTGCCTTGATTTTTACAGGTTTAAGAGATGAAATGCATCCAAATCCCATCAGAGCTCAGATATACGTTTGCTAAACCAGAAAAAAAACACCCGTGTTGTTCCTCAGGGTCGTTTTTATAATAAACCCACATCGCAATTTACTGTAAAGTTACCGCAGACACAGATCCCCGGACCAGCAGGCATGTTTCTTCTACTGAAAGCAGAATCATGCTGAAAAGTGCCCATCTGTTGTTTGTGCACAACCATATTTCAGAAAAATAACCTCCTCTTATAGCAGAGAACCACATCATGTTCACATATATACGGTGAAGGGTTTGTCTCCTCACTGAATCAGTTCAGAAAATCTGTTCAGACACCGGTACCAGACCAGAAGAAGCAGCAAGGCTGTACTTTGAATAATGAAAGGGAAGCATTTTTACATCTAGAGATAAATCTTTTTTCCATTTAAAGCCAGGCAGGGAGATTCTTCCTCACCATTATGTGGCACCACACACAGTGTTTGCCCGTTAAGCCTTGGAAGCTCTTGATCTTCTTTTGGCATCGATCGCACTTCCTTGAATCGCAGTTCCCACTCACCCAGTCATGCGTTGGAACCTGTAAAGTGGGAAACATGTTCGCACCTAAAAGCTTTAAGATGAAGGACCAAATCTAATCTAAACTCAGAGTTTTCATCAGAAGTTGTCCCAGAGCAGCTAGCGTACCCCGGTTTCTTTCTTTGACTTCACATACGTCTTGGTGCAAGGAGCTGGGTTCTTGTTAGCACAGCGTCCGTGGACTGTGTATTTGCAACCTGCATACACAGACCCATTAACATGTCAGCACACACTCCTAGAAATAAAACATGTTACAGTGTGAAACTGCAATGCTTTGGAATAAATGTTGCTGTAGCGGCGCCCTCCTCTGGCCGGTTCAGGTACTTACAGGTGCAGCACAACCCTTGTTTCCTGATGCCCAGCAGCATGCTCTGACACACGTTGCAGTAAACAGGCTTGTTAAAATTCTTCATCCTCCAGAGGTGCTGCCCGTCCTTTTGGGTCATCTGATCGTCATCGACAGCAATGGAAAAAAGGGATGAACATTTGTTAGTCTGTTTACAACAGAACGTGTCCTACAGACACAACGCTTTAGTGCTTTTTGCATTTCTACTGGCGTTTTCCCCCCTCTTGCTGCTCCGTGTACTGAAAATCGTGCTAACCGTAGAACATTATGGGAGCACAAAATCAGATCTGACAGGACTCTTTATCAACACCCAGTTAGGCGACTTTCTTCAATCAGTTTAAAAAGCAGACAGAGGACAGAAAACATGATCTGTTATTCCGGCATGATGTATCACCTGCTGTATGAGGCATAGTGGGCAGCACTCATCAACAGTGAGGGGGCTGAATTCACACACTCCAGGCTTCAAATGTCCAGTGCTAGCTAGAAATAGCTTGGGGGGGGAAGTCCCCAGCATTGTTGCAGAAGCCAAACCAATAGATATAACCTAGGTTGTGGTTTTAGACAGCTGCAGTGCAGCTTTCTCATTCTGGCCATCAAATTAAACCAAACCTACAATGCTAATTTAAGACACCGTTGGTCTTAGGAGAACATTTTTATGCTTCAAATCTGCACCAGAGCTGTTCAGCACTCCAGTACAGAACACTAGCTGGAAAAGTTGATGTTTTATGCTAGCATTCAGGTGGTGCAGAGCAAAGGGAAAAACACTCCAGCACTGTGATGGTGCAGAGCTTGCATGAGGGGGGATGGCATTACCACACCCTGTAACACTGAGTCGACATAAAGGCCCTTAGAGACAGCGAGGAGAAGGATCAGGAAATGACAGATGAGAACTACAAGGCCAGGTTTTCTAAAGGACAGCTACGGTCACACCTGCCATTAAAACAAAGAGGTTTCAGCTCAGCTTTTGACGGGAAAGCATCATAAAACGAGAAATACAGCTGTTGTCACCTTGAGACCCAGCAGGACCAGCAGGGGAACATTGTTCATGCCTCCTTCCACCCATTCTTTCAGAGACACTGTACCACTCCTGTCAGCATCAATCGCTGTCATCATGTCCTTCAGAACCTGATGGGATCAGATTTAGCTCTTAATATCCAATCAACACACATTTTAAAACAAGGGCCATGTAGTTTTTGAAATTAATCGGGCATAAAAATCAGCAAATTTGATGACATCCATTAAAGAGTGCCAGATAAATGAGCTTCTGTCACTGAAATTAGATGGAAGTAACTTACTGTCAGGGATGTAAGTAAAGTTTGTGCAGAGTTTAATTAGATTATGGGTCATCCATGCTTCAGAGCACAGCACTCTGGGACTTACAGGCTCCAGTTCAGACACGTCCCAGTCCAAATACTCTGCAGCGTGCATCATCTGAGCAATAATCCGATCCACTTCCTGTTGGAAAACAAAAGATTAAATGTAAAAACAAGAGAAGGGATTGTCTTTGTCTGTGTTTGGTATGATGAAGTGACCAAATTAAAGCTGTGATATAAACAACTTTCTAGACTACTTACAGAGCTGTCGAGGACTCCATTACCATCTCTGTCATAGAGCCTGAAAGCAACTAAAGATAGAAAGGAAATGAAAGGGACTACCAGACCATGACTGAAGAGATTCTGGGCAGAAAACAAACAAAAGCATTTACATTCTAGTTTGTCCATGGGCTGGCCGTCCTCCAGGAGAGAGAAGTAGCACGAAACATCCTTGAGGAAGACCTCCTCTACAGGAGAGATGGAGGAAAGGGAGAGGGCTGTGAATACTCTGGTTACCATATGTGCACAAAAAGTCCTGAACAGGCATGCAGCGATAAAGGACTGTGCAGCAAATAGGCCATAACGTAAACCGATAAGGGCCTTGCAGTAAAGTGAAGGCAATGAGCTGCCTGAATAGAGGCTGTATGGATAATCTCACTGGTGCTTTCTTCCTGGGTGGGTTTGGAGTTTTGGAAAGAGCGGAAAAGTCGCTGGCAGAGATCTGAAGGGAAATCCTCCACTTCTAAATAAGCCTTAAGGAAATGACGGAAGCCTTCTTCATTGATGCACTGAAAGGAAAAAAGAACAGTTGTGTTGTTTTCATCCGCTTAGTGGAAAAAAATAAAAATGGCTGAGCTTTCTTTGCATGGTTTGCTCTGGATCGGTTCTGAAAATAAGGGAAGATCCCATTTTTGCTGCTCTGTGAAAATCTCACGTTTCTTGTTAGTCTTTGAAAAAAACACCAAGTTTTCATCAATCCAAGCGGCAACTCAGACCTGTTTAATCTATTATTAATTTGTAGAAATGTGTCAGATGAGTTTGGACTGATTGCAGGGTGTCACGTGACTGTGACACAAAACAAAAAGCAACCTGATTTAAGATTCTGCTCCATCTGTTTGGCTTGACAGATGGACTCGAATCACGTGATCTTATCCTGCAGGGCTAATAAGCAGTATTCCCTTGACAATTGTGAACCATAAATCCATTTCATGTTGACGTTATCCCTCTTTTCCAGCTGACACCCTGCAGAGATGCCCCAGTAATACTTAAAACTTCAATCAAAGCAAATAAGTCATGAAGTGAAAAGTAGAGCAGAGGACACAGAAGCATTCAGTCCTCATTTATTCTGAGCACATCCTGGTTCTTCTGTGTTGTACTAATGCCTTTCTGCAACTGTAAAACCCACATTTCCATCAGATTTCACAATAAAACTGAACATAGCCCAGTTGCATCGATAACGATTGTGTTAGCTTCCAGCAGCATCAGCCATGCAGAGCTCTGTTTTCATTTACTTTAGTGCCTACTCTGCACCAGGACAAGTCCCTCCCTATAAAGCGGGACCCGCTGCGTGGGCTCATCTAAGGAAGTCATTTACATTTACAGACTCGCTAAAAAGCAACGGCTGAGTCGTTATGATCGATAGGTTGGAATCTAATTAAGCAGCATGGGGATAATTAATAACCGCCCAATATACATGAATCACAGTCACATTTCACACCCAGCAGCTGCAGTCAGAGCTTTTATTTTGCTCGGTTCTGAGCGGTGCAGCTGTCGTGGCCGTGAGTCACTTCTGGAGGAGTGAACTCGACCGTGAGGAGCAAAACACAGCGTCCCCTCACCTCTCCATGTCTGTGCCGGGCCAGCCTGCCATCTTTATCAAATTCCCTCAGCACATCTTTCACCTTCAAGCTGCAGTCTGGGAGGAGAGAACACACACAGATGTCACCCAGGGATAATACAGCGATGTGAGGAGTGCACCAATCCTCTGGGAATTTTTTTCTCATTTAATACATAAAATATCAGGAGTACACTAATATAAGGACATGCCAAAGTTGTGAGAATTAAAAAAAACAAAAAACTACTGCTGCCTCCTCTAGATAAGAGAAACCATGAGCGAGTGTAATTGAGTGTGTGTGGGTGGAAGTGTGTGTGGGGAGGGATGCTAAGCGCTGCAGAAGCTGCCCGCCCGCCCGCCGGTTCGCCTACTTGTCTGTCTGTACTCACAATCAATGTACTGCTGTAGCTGGATGAAGTCGACAGGGTTCAGTTCCTTCACCTCTGGGTTTGTGGGGGCGGACATCGTGCCTCTTGTGCGCTAACTGCCTGCCTGTGTACACACAGGCGAGAAACAGTGAAATATAGACGGCGAGAAAAGACAAGGTGGGTGAGCAGCAGACTGCTTCTTTTGTAAAACATAAAAGCGTGGCTGCAAGCAAAAGATAGCATCTTCCATCTTTCACTGTAGAGATCCATGATTGTAAACACGGAGGACTGACATCCAAAGAGTGGGGAAAAAAACGCTCACAAATGAAAACTTAAACTGAATAATTTTGATTATTTTTTACACTTTTTTTTCTCATAATAAAGCTTTAATTCCCAGCATGATAAATATGATAGTGTAACGTGTGTAAAGACGGACAAACCAGCTGAAACTGGGTCTGTTAGCCAAAAGGAACCCATGGTGCTTAAGACTCCAGGGATTCCCTGCACCCTAAATATGTTTCTACACACTTACTGGCCTACATTAGCTTTGAAAAACGAGCCATGAAGGCAGCGATCGGCTAAGCAGCTCCGACAGTGTTTGAATGCAGAGATAAACAACATTGGAAGTTGCAAAAACCAAGCAGGCTTGAAGAGGGGCCTCCCCTTTAATACAAAAAGGAAGAAGACTTAAATGTCACATGGTTGCGGGTGAATAAAGCCTCTGAATGACAGAGGGAGCCTCGCAGTGCAATTTGAACTAATCTGATGCCATGTTTAGGAGGAGGATGCGTGAAGCCTCGAGAAACACTTTCATCAGCATTAAGAGAGCCACTGAAACACAAATAAAAGAAATTCTGTCATAACAGGAAAAACATCAGTTACATATACAGCTCATTAACCATTTAAGAAGCCAGTTAATGGCCTGGTGATAGTAAACATCCTGCTTGATGCATTGTCAATAAAAACAGTCCAGCAGAGAAACGCACAGAGCATCTAAAGAAAACTTCATGGAGTTACAATCAATGCTTTCCAATTATGTCGGCAAAGAAATATGATCTAAGGAAGTAAAGACTGACCTCTCTGGTCCACTGAAGCAGAAGAGTCAGGCCTAAAATCTAAATAAATCTACAGCAAGAATTAAAATTTAAACCATGCATTCTATAAAATATTTACTATATGTATTAACAAAAAGAAAATCTGCCTTTTGCATGTATTTATTAAGAATAGGACATTTATTGTTTTACATCTTCAGTTTCACTCTGGTAAGAATTTTATCTCATTAAGTCAAATGTTGATTTTGTAATTATCTTTTGTTGATCTCTAAGATCAGAAAGGATACAAATCATTTTACCAGCTTTACTTAACAAAACACACAATGTTTTAATCGAATGTGAAGTGCAAATGTGTGTAATCAGAGGAAGCTGCATGGGGTTTGTCTGAATTATTTTCCATTAAGGGATATTAGGCTTCACTTCAGATTAATCAGCACTTCAACCACAGCTCTCTTTCACCATACCTGTTGATTAAATTAACATTTTATTAATAATGCTTTCATAACAGGATGAAAATGGAAAACAAAAGACAGTGAAGTAGGGCTGCATGACATTAGGAACAAACACAGATGTAATATTACTGTGGAGCATCGTGAAGACAATGTTAGCTGGAATAAACCCAAATGTTTCACCAAAACGAAGCTACCAATGCTCTTCATGTGCGTGCTGTTAATGGTAGTGAGGACTACCGTAGATGTTGCTGGCATGCACCTTGTGTCTGATTTACTGGAATTCTTACAGCTTTATATAAAGGCTTAAAATAAAATGGATCACTGACAAAAGTCTATTCCAAGAATTTACCAAACCAAAAAGCTATATATTCCTTTATATTTACAACTAAAAACTAAAAATTGTAAAGAAACAATCTGATTATAGCTGTTTTTGGTGAAATCTTGAGAATAATGTTAGGTTTAAGCTCATGAATTATAGCAAAATCCCTTTTAATCTGTTAGTATGTCAGTACTACTAGCACATAAAACTAGCTCTTGATCTTTAAGGCTAACTGAATTATAGCCTTTAGGTTTTTAATAGTCGGTTGGTGGTGGCGACCATCTTTAATCAAGTTGGCTCCCAACGTCGGCTGTAGAGGAACATCCAATAAAGACTTTCTGAAAGTTTGATTAAAATCTGTCATGGGGCATTTTGTTACCACAAACAAACAAAAACAAGCACACACTCGCACACGCACACACACACACACACACACACACACACACACACACACACACACACGCACACACACAGGAAAAACATTGCTTGCCTTTGGAGCTACCTCTTTGGCTTAAAATCAAATAATCAGGAACAGAAAGGATTTCTGGAGTCCACGGGAACAAAAGAACAGCAGAAACACTGTATACATCCATTACATGTCTTGTAAAACATAAAACCTGTTCTGTTATCCTCTAGTGAAACACAACATGAAAGTAGACTATATGATGAAAAGCCCTTCCCTTTAAAGGTTCAGACTTTTGTCTTTTATCCACATTCAGGTGCAGCTGGTGCCAGCACCGGCGACAGCTGTCTGCACCCAAAAAACAATCAGATCACTTAAAGGACAAGGAGTGTACTGAAAAAAATAATTAAAATAATGTGAAATAACGTCGGCTCCCTACAGTGTGGTGTGGACATGTTTGCTCTCTTTGGACTTCGAAAGGTCCACGCTGTCCTCACTTAATTCCCTCAAAAGGTCAGTGGCGTTGCCTAGCGCTGCTGTTTATGCAGCCAATGTGGTGGACCAGGCCCATATCGACGGCCAAGTGGCACATGAACGTCCAACTACACGAAAAAAACAACTGCAAGCCATCACCAAACTACAGACCTTAAATGTTTATCCATCAAACATGCTCCTGACTCCAGCTTCAAACCTTCAAACACAGTCTTGTAAATAATCTAAAAATAGGCTTCTGAGTTTAATTGGACTCCTCTTGTTTAAGAAACTTCTCATCGTCACTGTTCCTTTCCAGCTTTCATCATTTCCAGACGAGTGATCAAGAGCTATTCTGTGACTCTATTTTCTCCCCTTCCCAGCTGAGCATCATCATCATTTTTGTTTGCTTCTACACAATCTCGAGCCTATCGGGAGTAATCTGATTCCCCTCTTCCTGATTAGATAATGATTTGCATGCACAATGCAGGGGAGGAGGGGAGGGGGGGCATTAGGTGCAGTGGGAACACGGAGCACAGGAAGAGGCATTCAATGTACTTAGAGGAGAAATGAATAGTGTGATACATTCAGGGCCAGTTGTCTGCACTCAGAAACGTGGGATGGACTTCTGAAAAACAATGGCATCAACTTAATGAGCATACTGAAGCAAACATAAATATTTCAAGAGGTTTCCAGAAGGCCTGACGCCTGAAAAGACTAAATACAGAGCATGTGACTGATTCGGCCCACAATAAGGTCACGCTGGACTACAGCTAAGTGGCAGCTGTTTTTTCGGGGGGGGACTGTTTATATTCTTTCATGGATGCATTCATGTAAAAAAAAACATCTGTTGTGTGCACATGAAATATTAAAACATATTTAATTTCATTAACTTTGGTTTTCTCTTGTTACAAAATGAGAAGCAACTTTGCGTAAACAAATAGTTGCTCAATGTAATCAGCTTTGAAAACTACTGCACCACATACATCATGAGCAAATATACAAAAACAGCACGGCTGCTTTCTTAAATTAGAAAAGTGGTCAAATCTAAATGTTAAATTGTGAGGCTACAGCTAATAAAAACACTTGTCTGGAACTAGTTGTTTGCTTTAATCTCTTAACTAGAAAACAGCTTCCTCATAAAACCAACATGGTGAAATAACTAACATCTGGAGGTAAAACCATCAACTACTAATAAACTCTTTACGGGCATAAGTTCAAGGCATACTTGGGATGACCTTTTTCCATGAGGTCTATGTCTGTGCAAGCTGTCACGACGCCCACGCCTTGAGTCAAGGAAATCTGCTGTTTTGCAACACTTGCAGGGTGTATGTCACTGAAGTTGTCTTTCTGTGGTTGGAAAAGACTGTTGGTGTTCTGTGAGAAGCTAAAAGCTAGGTCTACATGTAATGCCGGCTTGCTGTTTCACTCCTGAAACTGCAACAATTCTCTTCTGTGAAGCGTGAGCAGATTGCATCAGAATAATAGAGGGGAAGGGCCGACATGCACGGTTGCTATGGAAAGTGTTTCCCTCCATCAGCTGCTCTCCGTCAAAGCACCGCCACGGGTGACTAACAGGTAGGAGGATCCACAGGCAGCCAGCTCAGACAGGGGTAGCCCAGTGGCCCGCTCCTACCTTCACCCCTCCATGCACCAGCCCGTCTAAACCAGAGCCTGTGCTCCAAACTGCAAAGATGTTCCTGTGACTCACAGCACAAACGGGGGAATACTCCCTTACTATAAATGGATCGTCAGCTTCAGGGGTCACTTTGCAGGTTAAACCAAAAATGACAGAACCTCTGGCAGAGAAAAAAATAACTTTCTGTGTGTTTATGCAAGCTCCCTTAGGGGATTCAGGGAACTCTAACTGCTTTTGAGATCTTCACTAGATTCAACCACAGGAAAACTGCCAAATTAACATTGGCATAATTTATATAGATTTACAGCTGCATGGTGGAAGAGCTGGTAGCATTGTGGCCATGCAGCAAGAAGGTCGCAGGTTTAAATCCCAGCTGTGGCCTTCCTGCGTGGAGTCAGCACGTTGTCTCCATGCATGTGTGAGTTTTTCCTGCTTACTCCGGCTTCGTCACCGACCAGAAACCCATAAGTCAGGTTAATTAGAGACTGTAAATGATCCCCATGTGTGAGTGTGTGGCTGGTTGTTTGTCCCTGTGATGAACTGGTGACTTGTTGGTACAGATAACAGATAGGTAATTTGATTTACTACATTGAGTTAAACAGTGAGCTGGAAAAATGTCCTTATCTATAAAAACAGCTCCTAATTTACTAATAAATAACAAGTGTTTTTAAAATCCCACAAGTACTGTATTATTACTGCGTAGTCACAGCCTTTAAGAGGGCTTTCCTTTGTTTATTATTGTGAGGAACTGGATGGTATGCAAACTACAGGCTCAGCTGAAGAGAGACTGGATTAAATAAAACACAATAAATTTAGATTTTGAAAAAAAGAAGAAAAAAAGGCATTCTCCACAGTATGAATCACTGCCTTCTTGGAAAATGTAGGCAAGGTTTCGCCCGCCCCCCCAGCCTCAAAGTGAGGCCGGCCTATCAGTCTTGAGTTCAGACTTGAATGTGACTTATATAAGAGTCTTTTTTTTATTTTGTGGAGGCAGCCTTGCAGAACATCAAGCTGCGTTTTGATGAGGGGAAAAAAAGGTAAAACCTGACCAGACTTGCACTAGAACCAACCAAGTTCGTTTTTTTTAATTGCTCAAGTGTTTTCAAGAAACATGGGGTCACACCCACAGCGCTACCAAATAAAAATGAAACTACAGTAAATGTATTTTTTCAGCTTTAAAAAATGAATAAAAAATACCACCATGTAAGATTTTCCATTTTCATAATCAGAGTCTGTTAGCTCAAAGGCATATAGTCAATCCATGTAGTAATAAACCTGTCACACACACACGCACACGTCGTGTTTTACCTGCATTATTATCTACAGCTGAAACATATCTAATCAGACAAGTCAGTTTGAGCAGATATCATACGTCCATATTGTGAAAATAACTGAATTTGCTTGCAGAAGATTGAGAGGACTCATCTAACAAAGAGAAAACGTTACAGCATGTTACCACATGATAATAACGTGTTCACGCTTTATAAATACACCCGTCACGCTGTTATGAGCAACATTTCTGTCCTAGAAGAGCAAACTACTTACATAAACTTGTTAATAAATATTTGTAGTTCTCATTTAACTTTCTAGAGATCTTACTTTGAGTAGATGTGTTTTTTCTAACTTCACCACAAGAGGAATGTGTGCAAATGTGTTGCCCAATAACAATAAGCTCTTGCTATTCTAAATCCCAAATTTACAATTGTAGTTACAAAAGCAGAATGAGGATAAAGGAAGTCAGTGCTAAATACAAAAATATAACAACTATATTTAGAGAAGTGAGTTTATCCATGCACACGTATTTGATATCATCTCCTGGACTACTGTAGTTTTGCCTCAGCAGACCACGTTATGGAAAACGTCTCAATAAAACAGTCTAATCGGCTTACAGAACTATGCGTTTTAGGTTTCCAGTTAAGATGACGACTGAAACTCAGTCACCCTTTACAGTCAAAAGAAAGTGTAAAGAGAGCTCTGAGTAAACAATGATCTCAGAGAAGTGACAGTGCCCACCAACGCCCACTTCACACATCATGGATTTTGCAGTCCTCCTGACAATCACACAGTGCAAACCCTCTGACATGTTCCCTGTCTGAGCTGTTTGGTTTTGTATATGGCACAATATCCTGGAACACCCATAATCACAAAAGGGGTCACTCAGATAAGATCTTATCACACGAGGATTGTAAGCAGCTCGCTAGTAACATATTAAGTTGTAAACTGTGTTGACAACTGAAGGGAAAAGTGGGCTGTCAAACGTCAGTGCTTCTCATCAGAAGGGTTCCTCAAATGTAACTTAAGAAGCTTAATATTGTAACAGTCGTGTTGGTAAAAGGAACAGAAATGGTGTCTGTTCGTGAACATCCTAAAAAAGGATAGCGCATTATATCCAGATACGGTAGATTTGCTCTGAAGCTTGTTTTTCTGCTGAGTGAACTATTCTGTTGTTGCCACATGACCATGTGCAGGTTTTATTCCCAGCTACAGACGGTAACGCAAACCCCACGGGCTAAAATTATCCCTCTGTGTTATGGCGTTTATAAGCTGCTAAAAAACACGGGTTTGGATCAGAGCCGCAGTGAAACTTCAATCAGCGCGAGCCCGGACATGTTTTCTGTTTCTGGGTCATTTACCTTTCTTCTCTCGACGCTCCAGTTGTTTTTCGGCTCGTCGTGGTTGCAGCACCGCAGCCGCGTACGATCCCAACGACAGGCGGCAAGCAAAGCAAACTTCGAATGGGGGCGGCAGGACGGCGGAGTGGAAGCCGTGAAGTAGTGCTGTGCTGGGCAGAGAGTGAGTGAGAACACCCCTCCTGTCAAACACAAGCACCGCCACGCCTCGCCCGCTCTCTGTAACCAAGACATTCCCATTACACTTGCATCCATTTGGAAAGTTTTAAAGCAGTGCTCCACTAAATTGCCTTTAACATTACCCTCAATTAAAGAAAATCGATACAGTATACTCTGGTTGCTTTTAAAGAAGTAGTTATAGTCATTACAGTAGCTTTTATGAAGACTGTATCTGGAGCTAGTAGCAAATGGAAAATTTGAGCTACCGTTGACTACTGATAATTTACCTGATGGGAAACGTCAATGTAGCTATATTTTAGTATTTGCATGTAGCTGTGAGTAATTCTAATTAAGAAGCAACAAAAAATGATAAATTAATTCTTAACCACAAAGAAAACACAATAAAACAATGCCAAAAGGGTTTGCTGTTCACTTTAAGCTAGCTAGAAGCTGCGCGCGAGAGGGAGCCTGTTCCTCCGCAGCCAATCAGAAACAAACTAGCGTTCAGGTTCAAACGTAGATGTTTTAACAATGGTTCATTTCATGATCCGTATCTGCGTTTAGTGTGACAATCTATTAAGAATTTATGTTATTCTAAAAATAATAATAATAATTTTAGGCATGAAAAGTTAAGTTTGACCTTGACTTTGTTGGCCCATTGTTGGGTAGAGCTTGTCGTCAGGTATAAAATTGAACCATTTTTCTCCAGAACTGTGTTAATTCTTCATATTATTGACTCAACAAGGTGTTGGAGAAGTTGCTCAGGTCTATACTGACAATCCAACACATAATTTTAATCAGCAGGTGATTAACAGACCTCTGCGGGGCTTGATGATCTACTAACCAGGTGATTCAGCCATTGACCATGGTGTGCAAGGAAACAACTAAAACATGCTGGATAGAGGCACTCAATGACTAGGTTTGCCCATGCTAAAGACCTTGGTAGAAACCAGTGTCATGGTCTGCGTACTGTGTCCCCCTCATGCGCCTCCTTGTGTTCTCCAGCCCACTCCAGGTTTTCCCCTTAGGTGTTCCCCCTTAATGATTTCAGATTTAGTTATCCCATCTCTGTTAGTGTTTTTCTTCTGGTGTCTAGTTTTCAGGTTTAGGAGTTCACTCATCTTTGGTTCTCTGTAGATTAATTTTTACCTAGTCAGTTTTCCCCACTTAGTTAATTATTCTCACCACCGGATCCCTTCTGATCTCACTCCCCACACACCTGTCACCCGTTTCCCTGATTGTTTCCCTCTGTGTATATAACCCTGTTTGCGCCTCAATGTGTTGTCGGTCCATTGTCCTTGTCAGCGTTGTTTTGTCCCCCTTCCCCTCTCTTAGGTCTCTAGGTTTTTGTTTGGCTTCGTGCCCTACTAGGTTTTTGTTTTCTTCATTCTAATAAAGAATGTTTCCTTTTACATCCTCTCCTGCCTCGTGTCGTTCCCGGTACCTGCGCATTGGGTCCAACTCATGGATGTAATTTGGGGGGACAGGGGGGATATGTCCCCTCCACTTTTTCCAAAGTCAAGTTTTTACCCCTGCACTTTTTACCGTCCAAAAACAATATTACGCTATATTAAATTGACACTGGTTGAGCTCTAGGATCAAGCGTAAAACAACCGCTTGTGTTGAAGCCTGTTTCCCATTAGAGCATACTGTAAAGACACCCCGTCCCCCCCCCCTCCCCCTCACTTCTAAAGTGAAAATTACGTCCTTGGTCCAACTCCTCCAGTGCTCAAAGTGACAACCATCTCTGAGCTGCTGTTGCTGCTTTCTATCACCTAAAACCAGTCTGACCACTCAAAATCTAAATTAAATCGAAAATCTTCTAAACATAAATAAAAAATCTATTTAACCAGGCAAATTCTGATTCTCAAATTATTCAGTATCAACAAGACCTTTTTCATTCACACAGCTGCTGCTCAGTAGCCTATATATTACCTTTTTTCTTGATCTTTCTCTGTAAACTAAAGAGCTGGTTGTGAATTCAAAACCCAGTAAATCAGTAATTTCTTAAATATTCAGATCAGCCAGTCTGGTCCCAACAACCACATCACATTCAGAGTCCCTTGAACCTCCCTTCTTCTTCACCCTGATGGCTGGAGCTTCAGCAAGTTGTCGTCTCCACGTCTAGAAGTCCAAATGCTCTAATTTGTTACTGGCTGGTTAGACATTTGTGAGAACAAGCAACCGAACAAGTGTATCTAGTGTAAGGAGTGAGACATTAGTGTTGATTGTGGTGGCTTCTGTCAGGAACACCATCCACACCCAGAGAAAACTGTGGTGACCCATTTGGTGAATATTTAGTTATTACACTATATTTAAATAGCTATAAGGTTTGATAATGACTAAGCTATGATACAGCATCTAAAATTTATTACAGTATATCATAAAACAGATCACCAAGTCCTAATTATAAGATACTAGAAGATGATTATATTTTATATTTTATAGCATGATCATCAGTAAATGGAAGCACCGGACACCATGTCACCATTAAATACCACATCACGATGTGAGCCGACAATGTGACAAGACTGAGCTCGAGCGTTTGGTAAAGCACATGATTTCTCATTCCACTGATCACAATGGGAAGGGATTAGGCTCCACAATGAGGATGAAGTTGGCAGGAGAGGATAACAGACAGGGAAAGCACGTGGGTGTCTGCGATAGACGGTGAAAAGGAGGGTGAGTCAGGTTGGGCCTCTCTCTGAGGGAACTTTTCTCTTTCCTGATCAGTGCCACTTCTCACTCCCTCTCCTCCTCAACAACCTCACACTCTATTGATTCAAGTCTTTATAAAATTAGTCATCTGATGTGCTCTGAGGAATTCAGCTCTCTGATGACATGGTGTGGCAAAACAGGGGACTACAGCTTATTTAAAAACAGATTAAAAAGAGAGAAGGAAGTTTGTACATTTATTTTTCCCCCCCTGTACAACGAGGTACATAAACACAAATAAATGCGTTAACAAAGAGAAGAGCAAAGGGCACAATTCGCTTGTTTGGGTCAACCATCATCTGATATCTCTTACTACAGCGGGAAGTTATGAACGGCACATTTTTTTCCGCTCAAGTATTCATTGTGAATTCAAACACAATCTCCCAGCTGTGTTGTTGTCATGATGTGTCACCAAAGAGATGTTTGCTGACTCTAAAGAGCAGCATCTTTAGCTCAGAAACTGAATCTGCTAACAAGTCAAGATAAGTTTTATTTTTCAAATTAAAGTTATTCAAATGATATACGTAAAATTAAACACTTCAAAAGGACTCAACAGACTTCATGTACAACAGAGGCAACAAAGAAAACAGCTTTTTTCTTTCAGTAATAAACTGCAGATCCACCAAAAGGCAAGTTTTCCTTTTATAAACAGTAACATCTTCAAGCATGTTTGCGTAAAAGGCAACACAATAAATAAACAAATGGCACAAAAGGTCTGAACAATCTAAACCCAGAAGCACGACATCTTGTGAAATATTCACAGGAAGCTAAACGCTAAAGCGAGCACGTAAAACCCTTTGGAGCCGACGTCCCTTCAGATATAAACACAGGCTCGGCGAACAGAAGTGAAACAAACAAAACAATCCAATTACAGTGATGAGTATTACATTTAGAATTCAATATAGTTTTTTGTATTTACAAGCATTTATACAACTCAGGGCATTAAATGGGGATTTAAGCTTAGGACTACATAAGGATCAGAACAATCAGATCTTATAATGCACTAAATATAAACCTTGTAAACATCGCATGATCTCACCTTTTATCTTAGACATCAATCAGATTATGTTTACATTTGCCAGGTTCAGAAAGTATTTGTCCTTACTTTAAGGCATAGGTATCAAGCTTAGGAGTGAGCCTAAGATTTTACTTTAAATATGCCAGATTTCCGCAGGTTTCACTTCCAAGAGAGAAAGAAAAACCCACAGTGAAAGCGCAAAATGTCCCTGGATCAGTTGGGCAGGCTGTACAGTTATCAGATCTCCTCCACTCCGTGTGCAAAGATCATAACCAGGCCAGGCTCCAGGATCATATCCTCCCCCATATGTTGATTCTCACAGGCCATCACCACCACTGCCTGCTTGCCAGGAATACGCTTGGCAACGTAGTTCTCATAGTAGCGCCTGTTCATCTGCCGCGTTTCAAGAGTAGCCAGTCCCTGTGGCCAGTTACGCTCGTGGGCGTTCTCTATTAGGTCGTTTACAATCGAGAGGGGACAGCCGCTGTCGATGAGAGAGCGCTTGATGACTGCCTGCAGCACAGCGTCAGGAGTGGAGATCATGCCACCCCAGCGTGTCACTCTGGCTGGCTGCATGGAGTTCACCCACCTGGTCGAGCGTTAAATGGGAAAAGCAAAAGAGATTTAGGAACACGGTTAATTTCAATAACCGACTTAAGAGGCGGGGAAACTTTACTCACTCCAAGATCTCATTGTACTCAATGCTCTCCTCAAGGTTTTGTAAGTTGGGGTTTGCGCTACGGATTGCTCTCATATAGGCTTTTAGCAGCTGTATATCTCGTTTCTGCAGAGGAAGAGTCACAAGGTCAATCAGAGACTGTCTGCACCCAATGACAGCTGAATGACACAAAGAGTTAAAGGCAAAGTTTTAAGGACAGATTTTGCACAATTAGTGAAGCACTTTTGGTATGTGATAAGGAATAGTTTGAACTAATAAAAACTAAAACTTTAGCTTAATCTCTAAAAATGGCTGATTAACAGCCAATTTTGTGTTTTCGCTCATGCTAATTCCATGTGGCGCTAGAATGAATTGGGCTAACTCCAAAAGTGCACCATCCAACTGTTAAACACACACACACGCACACACACAAACACAAATAATTTACTTGTTCTCCCAACTGGTGTTTGTGTTCTGCCACGGTTTTCTCCAGCTCTGAAATCTTTGTTTGCTGCTGTTGGACGACGCTTCGTAAGTGTTTTATGCAGTTATGGTTGGACTGCTCATCTTTGGGCATCTCAAGCCTGAAATGTTAAAACAAAATAGAAGAAAATATTTTTAATGAAGACAAATAAACTAGATATTTTTCTAATGTTCTCTAGTGGTCTAGCCGATACCCAACAACAGATGCTACCTACCCACACCCCGCCTCGCAGTTGACGGGCCTTTTGGGGTTGTGCTCACAGTCCTTGAGGTGGGACTGCAGCTGGTCCAGTCTCAGTGTAGCCGTACAGCCAAAGCTTGCATTGTCACAGCTGATTTGAAGTTTGGACAGCATGTTGCGCATGATACGGGGCACAGGCCGGAGGTGAGCAAGAGTGACCACTGTGCGGTCAACAGGACAAATCTGCTGCTGGGCAAACCACTGTGTTATACAGGCGTTACAGAATGCATGTTCACAATGTGGAGCCTAAAATTAAAACAAACCCAAAAAAAAAAGTATAATTAGGATGTGCAACAACAAACTTTGGTAGAACAGATTTCATACTTGGGACCAAACTATATAACGATCTGAACACGAGCAGATTTTATTATTTATACATGTGGTTGACTTACCTGGACTGGTTCTTCAAGCACTCCACTACATATTGGACACAGCAGGTCTTCATCTACCTCACCCTGGAACCTCGTAACGTCGTACCCCATGGTACACAACCTACAACCTCCTGAACAACACAATTTAAAAAAGATTAAATATAAACCACCTACACATAGTAGGTATATTAGCTGTTTTAATGTAATTAAAAATTTCTTTGTCAACAAAATAATGTAAAGGAGGAATGTGATTGTCCCAAATCGTATTGTAATGGATGACCCAGATGCCTTTCAGAAAGCAGAAATGGAGATACTTGGCAATGCTTGTACTGCAACCTGATGAGCAAATGTTTCTATTATCACTCTAGCCATTTTTACAAAACAATGCCATTAATTTGCCGCAATGCCGTGGCAGCATCAGGGAGCCTTAGGTTGTTCATAAGTGGTCAGACTGTGGCGGTAATGTGGTGCAATCGTGTCCTTTTTATAAGATTAAGGCGGTGTGTATTGTAAAAGGGCTTCTGAGATGCTGAATTATTTAATCTCACCCCCCCCCCCCAAACCGAAAGTATTTTACACAGATTTCAACACAAGAAGGTGACATGTTTCATCATGTTGTTTATTATGAAGAGGAAGAAAATATCATTTCGATAGCGCTTCTCAAGATAAAAATCACGAGGCGCTTCACAAAAACAAAAAATGAAAAAATATAAAAAAGAATTTAGAAAATGGTTAAAAATATATTTTAAATGAGCAAAAAAAATGGGCAATTGTAATTAAAAAATGTTAAGAAAGAGAGAGAGTGAACAGGAAAGAGGGAAATCAGTGGATCCTGAGGAAGGTGGAATAGGTGGGGAGAGCAGAACAAAAAGAGAGAGGTGAAGAAGGTCATACAAAAGCCAGCTTGAACAGGTGAGTCTTCAGCTGCTTTTTAAAGGAGACCACTGAGTCCACTGATCTCAGGCTCAGGGGGAGAGAGTTCCAGAGTCTGGGGGCCACAGCAGCAAATGATCTGTCACCTTTGGTCTTTAGTCTGGTGCTGCACAACCAGTAGGCTTTGATCACCGGACCTCAGGGACCTGCTGGGGGTGTAGGGACTAAGAAGATCACCAATGTAAGATGGTGCTTGTCCATGTAAGGCCCTATAGACCAGAACCAGGATCTTGAAATGAACCCTGAAGTTGACTGGCAGCCAGTGAAGCTGGAGGAGAAGCGGAGTGATGTGGGTGTGTTTGGAGGACTTGGTCAGAAGCCGAGCACAGGCATTCCGAACCACCTGTAGACGGTTCAGGGAGGTTCTGCTCAGACACGTGAAAAGAGAGTTACAGTAGTCTAAGCATGAGGAGATGAAGGAGTGGAGAACTGTCTCAAGTTCAGAGCGGGACAGAATGGGACTCAGCTTAGCAACGTTCCTGAGATGGAAGAAGGAAGAGCAAACAAGAGAAATGACATGAGAATCCAGGGTGAGAGCTGGGTCAAAGGTCACGCCAAGATTCCTGACAGAAGGTTTGGTGTGGGAAGCAAGCTGACCAAGAGAGTCTCTGACTTTGGGAACCAGCTTGTCTGGGGCACAGATGAGGATCTCAGTCTTATCTTCATTCAGCTGAAGAAAGCTCCCAGCCATCCAGGTTTTGATAGAGTCTAAGCAGGTGTGTAACAGCTGCAGCTTAGACATCTCATGGGGCTTAAAGGAGATGTACAGTTGGATGTCATCTGCATAAAGATGGTAGGATATTCCTTTGAAGGAGCTCAGGATGTGCTGAAGAGGAAGCAGATAGAGGAGGAAGAGCAGAGAACCTTGTGGGACACCATGGGTAAGGGTGGTGGTGAAGGACCTAAACTTGGAGACGGCCATAGAAAAGGAGTGCTCAGAAAGATAATGTAATATAGTACAGTAACTAATTCTTTAGCTCACTGTTTGTATATATGTGTGTGTGGTTGTTTTTTTACATTTACATTTATACACTTGCTACGCTACTAAATACCAGTACTGTGAAACAAACCTGGCTAAAACTAAGATGAGAAGGGTTTTTTACACTATCTATGAATAATTACTATCAAAAAATGATTGACATTTTGTCAAAATAATAATTTACAGTTCTGGTTAGAACATCTTGTTTACCTCAAACACAAACTGCCTCAAATATTTCCATTCAGCTCCTCGATTCCTCACATCTGGCAGAAATGCTCTGCCTGCCTAAAAAGACACAGACCCTGCCTGAATAAAAAGGAAAAAATTATTGCATTTAAAAAAAAACTTTTAGTCTGATGATTGTAAACCACATATGCAAGAACATTAAATCCCATATCACGTATACACAATGTACTCAAATGAGTTTAACTAGCTGAAATCTGAGATTAAGTACTTTCTAAAAAAATTTACCATACCGACAGTTTTTTTGGAGGATAAAGAATTTGAACTTTAAATTGAGCGTAGCCATTTTCATACATATTCACATCCTCAGGCTGACTTTTCAACGTGATTTTACAATAAACATATTTATCTACTGTCCTGGTTAACAAATGAATGATTCCAAAAAATGAAAAGAAACAGCTTTGAGATCAACATGTTTCCATCATATTTCAGAGCAAGGAGCACAAAACTTAGCTGAGCATCGAGGTTTCTCAATGTTATCTTCACGCATATAATAACACTTTAAACTAAATCGTAAAAACTTGATTTTTAATAACGTAAACATGCGTCAAAGAGAAAAATATCTTAATGGTTTACAAAGTACAGCAGCACAGTTTGACTGTCACGATTTCTGAATATGTAACGTTAGCTAGCCCAGCTAGCGGCTACGCTGTCGTTGGTTTCCTTTGGACATTAGCTATAAGCTAACCAGACTGACCTCCGTTAGAGACAACTTCACACACCAATAGCTGTTTACAGTCAGCTGCACTGCTCAAGATATAACAGCTGACTGATATACTTACTCAGACATTGAGTAAAATAGATCCTTTTCACAATTCAGGCTGTTTTCAGACGTCGTACCAACACTAGCCCCTTGCTAATCACGTCTTGGTGCTACGTCATACAAGTCTACGTCTCAATCGACACGAGGGGAAACGTCATCACGCAAAACTGCAGAAATCCCAAAAGTGAATTTTATAATGAAAAATGTCTCTCTTACCGAAACAATGTTAATCACTAACACTGTCGAAAATGTCCTTATCCGGTTAAAACTTTCATAACGGACTGCTGTTTCTTTGTACATTCTTTTTTTAATTGTCTGTTTGTTAATCAGTTTTGGGTAAATAATTGTATAAACATTAATCCGGACTTCAAGTTATAATGGAGAAATGTGTTATTTGGGTTCCTCAGAAATGACATTGAGATTAAAAAAACACATTAATATTATAATAATGTAAGCTAAATGCCATGTTGAAAAGTTTGTTTGTTTTCAAGAGCTCAGACAATACATTTCCTCCATTATGATTTCATCCAATAAAAAAGCCTCAAATGGATCAATTTTGTGAAATAATTGTTAAGCATCAGTCTAATGTGCTCTGTTATGCTCTGTTATGTTATGCATCTGTGTAAATTTGTAAATAAGAATGTGTGTGTGTGTATATACATGTATGCTTTTATACTGAAAAGTACCTGTAGAGGAAGTTAAACTTTGACCTCGTAAATTGACCAATAAAAGGGAGCATTGGTGTTTTAGTGGCCGCAATCAGTGTGTGCTACCACCAGTGAAGGCCCGTGAAACAGACGCTCTGTTTATGGATTTATTTCCTCCTTTTTTTAATCCTGGAGATTCATTTTGGAGTCTTGGACCAACCGCTGGGTAAACGAAACTCTGCTAACAGGTTATGGGCCCAGCACGCTTCCGCTGCGCACCAAGCTAATCAGGACAGCTGGGAAAGCATCCTGCTAGCGTGTGAGGAGCACAGAACCGACCAACAGCAAGTCCGGTGAGTCGAGTGAGAGCTACGACGTGTGTCGGACACTATGAGTCGGAAGACAGTGGAAGCCAGTACCCGCTGGTCAAGACTGGTATTTGACGGAGACGAGGATAAATATGAACTGTGGGAAACAAAGTTTCTCGGACACCTCCGGCTACAAGGTTTGAAAGACATTATATTAAAACCGAAAGACGATGACGATGATGAGGAATATGATTCAAAGAACGCAGAGGCATATGCCGAACTTATACAATTCCTGGATGATAAGAGCCTTTCACTGGTGATGAGAGACGCAGCTGACGACGGGCGGAAAGCTCTAATTATCTTGAGAGAACACTATGCCGGGAAGGGAAAACCCCGCATAATAAGCTTATATACAGAACTGACTGCATTACAGCAGAAGAGCGGCGAGAGTGTAACGGATTATGTTTTGAGAGCCGAGGCCGCCATTACAGCGCTGAGAACCGCAGGTGAAACTTTGAGCGATGGACTGCTAATAGCAATGGTTTTAAAAGGTCTACCTGACTCATTTACGCCTTTTAGAATCCATGTGACACAAAGTGATGATGACATGACTTTTTCAGAATTTAAAAGTAAACTGAGAAGTTATGAAGAAACTGAAAAACTGCGTGTGGACACTGCCACAGAGGACAATGTGATGGCAGCACGGATGAATGAGAGGGTCAAGCACCTGAAGCCGAAATATGTTCAACCAAGCATGCACGAGCGGAGCGCTGATAGTAAAGACTTTATTTGTTTTAAATGCGGTAAAAAGGGACACAAAGCTAATGTATGTGACCGCAAAAAGTGGTGTAGGCATTGCAAGACCACCACGCACCAGACTGAAGTGTGCAGAAAGAAACACAGAGATGATGAAGCACGGAAAGCTGCTGATGACTACGAGGGAAAGGAATACGCATTCCGACTACAAGACGCTGACGGCGAGATGGACGAAACCAGAACCAGGAATCTGATGGTGGACACAGGAGCAACGTCCCACATTATCACGGATCCAGAGAGGTTCAGGAGGTTCGACGAGGACTTCGAGCCGAGGTCGCATTACATCGAGCTGGCAGACGGAACCCGGAGCAGAGGAGTGGCTGAACGGAGAGGAGAGGCTGTGGTAACCTTGATCGACAGCAGAGGGGTCCAACACAAGGTGGTGCTAAAGAGAGCACTATACATCCCTTCATATCCACAAGACATTTTCTCTGTGAAGGCAGCTACTACCAATGGAGCAACGGTCATCTTCAAGCGAGGTAATAATGTACTGAGACATTCTGATGGAACGAGATTCCCCATCAAGGAGTACAACAGACTATTCTATCTACGAACTGTGAGTAGAAAACAAACAGACCAATGTAATGCTTCTTATGACCTGAAAACATGGCATGAGATAATGGGACACTGCAATTTTGATGACATTAAGAAACTGCAGGGAGTAGTAGATGGGATGGACATCAAGGATAAAACTGTTGGAACAGAAAGAGACTGTGAAGTCTGTATAAAAGGTAAATTTTGTCAGACAAGAAATAGAGAGCTGGATGCTAAAGCTAAGACTGTTTTGGAACTCGTGCATACAGATCTGGCAGGGCCAATAAGTCCAGAAACAAAAGAGGGATTTAGGTATGCTGTTTCATTCACTGACGACTTTTCCGGTGCAATATTTGTGTATTTTCTCAAACACAAAAGTGATACAGTTCAAGCAACAGAGAAATTCCTTGCTGACACCGCACCATATGGTATCATAAAGTGTATACGTTCAGATAATGGAACTGAGTTTACATGTGGAGAGTACCAGAAACTACTCAGGGAGAATAGGATAAAACATGAAACTTCAGCCCCTTACTCCCCACACCAGAACGGCACAGCTAAACAAAGCTATATATGGACTCAAACAGGCAGGTAGAAACTGGAACACTGTTTTACATGAATATTTGTGTGATAATGACTTTGTACAAAACCCTGCTGATCATTGTGTGTATACCAGGCAAAGGAAAGAAAACAAGGTAATAATCCTAGTGTGGGTTGATGATATAATCATTGCAGCTTCCGATGAAAGGGCACTAGAAGACATAAAGTTGGTTTTAACAGCCAGGTTCAAGATGAAAGATCTAGGCAAGTTGAAACATTTTCTTGGTATCGATTTTGAGCAGAACGAGAGGGCTGTTACAATGTCACAAACCAGATACACAGAAAAGATACTGGAGAGATTTAATATGCAGGATTGCAAACCTAGGACCACACCATGTGAACAGAAGTTGGAACATGATGAAAATGCAGAAAGACTGAGTGATGTTAAACTGTATAGAGAAGCCGTGGGAAGTCTTATTTACCTGTCAACATGTACAAGACCAGATTTAAGCTTCATAGTAAGTAAAGTTTCACAATATTTCTCATGCCCTACAGAACAACACTGGACCACAGTCAAGCATGTATTGAGATACCTCAAAGGCACACAAGAGAAGAAACTATGCTACCAGAAATGTGGAGGTGAAAAGCTAGGACTACGTGCTTACAGTGACGCAGATTGGGCTTCAGATGCAAAAGATCGTAAGAGTATGACAGGTTATTGCATCAGCCTATCAGAGAAGGGACCACCTATATCCTGGAAAACCAAAAAGCAGTCTACAATTGCTTTGTCTACGTGTGAAGCGGAGTACATGTCTCTAGCAGCCACTGTCCAGGAATGTTTATATTTGATGCAACTTCTTGAGCACATGGACAGTTATGAATATGGACAACCAAAGGTGTATGAGGACAATCAGAGTGCAATAGCTTTAGCTAAAAACCCTGTGAACAAAGATGTAAACATGTTGACATAAAATATCATTTCATAAGAGCAACATTTAAAGAAGGACTTATGGATTTAATATATTTGCCAACAGAACATATGCTCGCAGATGTAATGACTAAACCTACAACTGTGTGTAAGCTGAACAGGTTCAACAAACTGTTATTTGGAATGTAAAGTTAAAACAAGAAGACAAGTGCAAACAATCACAGAGCAAGTGGGGGTGTTAAGCATCAGTCTAATGTGCTCTGTTATGCTCTGTTATGTTATGCATCTGTGTAAATTTGTAAATAAGAATGTGTGTGTGTGTGTATATACATGTATGCTTTTATACTGAAAAGTACCTGTAGAGGAAGTTAAACTTTGACCTCGTAAATTGACCAATAAAAGGGAGCATTGGTGTTTTAGTGGCCGCAATCAGTGTGTGCTACCACCAGTGAAGGCCCGTGAAACAGACGCTCTGTTTATGGATTTATTTCCTCCTTTTTTTAATCCTGGAGATTCATTTTGGAGTCTTGGACCAACCGCTGGGTAAACGAAACTCTGCTAACAATAATACATGGAATTTGATTGTAAACAAGTACAGATATTACTCAATGTGCCTCTAAAAACAGTGGGAAAAAGTTAAAGTCATGATTATTTCTGTGTCCTTGATATAATTATTAGTATATTTAAAAATCAAGGTACATGACACAAGAATTTCCCTCGGGATAAATAAAGTTGTTCTTATCTTATCTTATCTTATCTTATCTTATCTTATTTTACATGTGTTTGTTGTCTTTATCTACTTTTAATGCTTATTTATTCTTTAAGATTATCTTCACTCAGTGTGTATGCTTTTTTCTTTTCATTCCTTTTCGTTTTCTTTTCGATTCCTCTATTGTTTATTTGATTTTTCTATTTGAATATTGCAATACTTGTATGATGTTTTCAAAATTTCGCAATTTTGTTTTATTTTATGCACAATTGTTCAATAAAATTAGGAAAAAAAATTATGGTAATAACAACAGCAATATTTATTATTATTATTATTATCATTATATTATTATTATCATTATTATTATCATTATCATTATCAATGATAGTTTTTTTTGTAAAATACTAGCAACCTTTTTGTAATATCTACAAAAAACTAAAGCTAGCAAATTTTTTAAACAAAAAAGTTCTGAAAGATGTATCCCCACGACATGGAGAAAGAAAAGGGGAAAATCATGAAATAAGAACCAAGGAATGCTTTGATCAGTTGATCTATCCATTGCATGTCAACTTTGTGACTTATTGTTTTTAGAGATCCCTTGTTGGTGCAAAATTTAATTTTATGTGTTTAACTCCCCCCCCCCCTCCCCCCCCCCCCCCCCCCCACACACACACACACACACACTGTCTTTGTGGGTGACCCGTGAGGAAAGTTGACCATTGAGCAGGATGGATGGTTTATCCCTTGAGGTCCACGTTGCAGGGGTGAGGTGGTGCTCACTCCTCACCCCTGCCACATGGACCCAAGGGATCAACCATCAACCCTGCTCAATGGCCAACTTTCCTCACGGGGGCACACCCATTAGGACAGTGGAAGGGTTAAACCATGATACTGCATATGTTTTGATTAGATAATTTTTACATTATGATTTTGTAAGAAACAGCAAACCAATAGAAATTTTTAAATAATTTTTTTTGTAAAATCAACAGCTATGCATATAAATAAAATTAGCTGTTCATATGTTCATGATGCCAACAGGAAAACAAACTCGGAAACAGTCAGGTTCAAGAACAGAAAATGTGTAAAAAGACCTTCAGTGCAGTTCAGATTGTTGGTCTGGTGTCACGTAACAACAAAAGTAATCTCCTGTTAAGCCTGACTGACTATTTAAAAGTCTACAACAACAGATTTTGTGCACTGTGCTGCATCTCCAAATGGATGATAATGATCCCTCCACTTCTTGTCAAATGCTGCTCTGGTTTGTGACGGAAGGAAAAAGCAGCAACTAACAAACAAACAGCAAAACCATGTTTGGTGAACAGAAAGAGGAAACTGAAAGCAAAAGGAGGAACATGTTGAGAGACTGAGTCAACAGCATCATCCCAGCACACAAGCCCTTCACACATTCCACTAATATGACTCATCCTTAAGGGATGTTCAGAGGAGAACCAACCCCAGATAGAGCCAACACAGTGATGGAGAATTTCACACTTTTCTTTTACAGCAGCTTCCATCCAGGAACTGTCAGGTTAAACCTTCTTCGCTGCAGCCAAGGCTTTTCTTTGGGCATTCATCTCATGTGCAACATGATTTTAAAGACCTTTTTTTTTTAAACGAATGTGTTTTGTACCTTCTCATATTGACTGTTTATCCCTCTTATATTTCTAATCCACATTTTCTATATTTGTATACTATTTTCCTTAAACTCCATAGGAATGACAAGAAAGAAATTCTTTCATTCATATTTGCAAAACCTATTTTTTCTTTTGTCTTAAATTTCAAAATGTTTATATAATCAGTTTTTTGCTTCATTTATTCCCTGGAGGTGGGGCACATCGGCACGTGCCTGGGGCTATCACCAATGTCCGGCCAGGAACAGCTCGAAGAAGAATGTGGGTTCATCTTCCCATGGGCTCACCACTTGTGGGAGGGGCCAAAGGGGTCGGGTGCAATGTGTGATGGGTGGTAGACGAAGGCGGGGACCTGGGCTGATCCTCGGTAACTGAAGCAGGCTCTTGGTACGTGGAATGTCACCTCTCTGGTGGGGAAGGAGCCTGAGATGGGGTACAAGGTCGAGAGGTGGCTGGACAGCGTTCCTTCCGGTGACTCCCTCGTTATGCTGGGGGACTTTAACGCTCATGTGGGCCTGGTGAGGTATGGTGGGGAGGATTTTTTTTTTGTCCTGGCCGTGGATGTCATGACTCCCAGGCCAACACCTTCCCCTGCGTATTTCTGCTTCTCCTCAGTTTATTGTTTTCACCTGTGCCCAATTCCCCACGCACCTGCCCCTCATCTCCTATCAACTAGCTCCTGTGTATATAACCCTGTCTGTGTCTCTCTGTGTTGTCAGTCCATTGATGTTGTCAGTGTTGTTTTGTTGTTTCTTCAGCATATTGGGTCCAACCCTCCTGATCTCAATGTGACAGTGGAACACTGGACCAGCTCTATACCCTTAGGGAGATTCTGGAGGGTGCGTGGGAGTACGTCCAACCAATCTACATGTGTTTTGTGGATTTGGAGAAGGTGTTCAACCGTGTCCTTTGAAAGGTACTTCAAGAGTATGGGGTACCAGGCCCTCTGATAATGGCTGTTAGGTCCCTGTATGATGGGTGTCAGAGGTTGGTCCGCATTGCCGGCAGTAAGTCGGGCTCATGTCCGGTGAGAGTTGGACTCCACCAAGGCTGCCCTTTGTCATCGGTTCTTTTCAGAACTTTTATGAACAGGATTTCTAAGTGCAGCCAAGGTGTTGAGGGCATCCATTTTGGTGGCCTAAGGATTGAGTCTGTGCTTTTTGCAGATAAGGTTCTGTTGGCTTCATCAGAACGTGATCTCCGGCTCTCACCAGAGCGGTTCGCAGCCAAGTGTGAAGCAGCTGGGATGAGAATCAGCTTCTCCGAATCATGGAGACAAGCGGCCGAAACGAGTTTTCTTTGCAGGATGGCTGGGCCCTCCGTTAGATAGGACGAGCAGCTCAGTCTTCCGAACATTTCGGGGCTGGGAGTAGACCCGCTACTCCTCCACATCAAGAGGAACCAGTTAAGGTGGCTCAGGTATCTGGTTACATCCAACCGGGAGACCTATTGGAAGACCCAGGACATGCTGGAGGGATATTTATGCCTCTCGGCTGGCCAGGAAATGCCTTAAGATTCCCGTGGAGGAGCTGGCCCATGTCACTGGGGAGAGGAAAGTCTGGGCCTCCCTGCTCAGGCCGGGGACACACTGGCCGCGGAAGCGCCGCGAAGCGCCGCGAAAATGGGACCGCCTTCATTCGGCGCCCTTGTTAAGCTATTCTATAGACCACATGGGCCGCCGAAGCGCCGCGAATCGCCTCGCGCCGGCGCGCGCCGGCGCTCCAGCCCGTGCCGTGCAGCGATCATTTCGGCGTTGGCTCTATTTTTTTCGCGAGCCGCGGGTGAATCGCGTCAATTCTGGCAGGAAGTCAAACGTAGACATAAGAGGCAGGCCGGTAAAGTTAACAAAATAAAGCCTTTCAAAATAAAATTCCGCAATAGTCAAATGTGTTCGTAAACAGACACTGCAGAAAAACCACACGAACACGCACACACATACACACACATCGAACTTGTGTGCGTGTGTGACCACGTGAAGGGGGGAGTGGTTTTGGGTGTCTTTTCACCGGAGCAAACAGGACAGAGAGGCAGAAAGTCTGAGGCAAGCAGTTAGGATGGATGACTTTAAATTAATTATGGAAGTTGAGAAACACAAGGAGCTGTACGACCCCCGAAAAACATGATTGTTTACGTACCCATGTCGGAAGAAACTGCTAGGATACAGCTGCAGAATTGGAGCGAGTTCCAAGAGATTCAACTGGCAGAAACAACTCATACCATAGGTTCACACACACACGCGCGCGCGCACGCGCACAAACACTCAAACGTAGGAAAAGAGCTGAGAAAAGGCAGAGAGGAAATGGAGGACACCAAGTGTTTAAAAGAAAAACTACAGCTGAGCCGAGGCGCGCCTCGACTGGGGCGCGTCTGATCTGAACTGAGGAGCGGCGAGCAGCGGCCGAATTTCGTGAGCGATTCGCTTCGCGGCGCTTCCGCGGCCGGTGTGTCCCCGGCGTTAGACTGCTGCCCCCGTGACCCAACCCCGGATAAGCGGTCAAATGGCTGATTTATTCAAATTTTTTAGGATGTTCCACAAATAAACAATTAGCATACAGATTGAAGTATAATTTAATTTTTTAGCACAATGATATTAACATTTAAATAATTTAAGCCTTATAGAAATTGATGCACTGCATAAGTTTTCTTTGCATTAAGTATTTAGATTCCCAACCAAAAATTTAGCTCAGATTTATAAGTTAATGTCTAGAACTTAATAGACTGATAGAAATGTAACAAGCACTGACTAATCATTATTCTCATGTTTACTTATTGTGCAAAATTAAAAAAACAACCAAAAAGCAGACAGAAGGTATTTAGCAATAGCACTTTATTGAACGCAAACAACCTTAAGCCACAATACTGAATGACAAGACCAATTGGCTGCAGCAAACATTTTATAAAATATATCCAGGTTTAATGTCACTAAACTGTTTTTTTTCTTTTAATGTCAGAAAGACAGATGCAGGTTTTTCCAAAACAGTGAATGATCTTTTACGCATTGAACACATCTGTAACAAATCATCATTCACATGTTCACACGAAGGAATAACAAGGCAAAGTGCTTTCAGGATTGCATTGTTGAAAGAAAACCAAAACAGAAAACATGAATGGCTTGAGGTTTAGCTGAGATGCTGGATGGCCGACGGGGAGGGGGCTGGTCCAGTTGGCATGAATGGGGTGGGGTGGGGTTCAGGAAACCTCAAACCTTTCACCTTGTCCTGTACCCTTGTAGTCAAACCTGATGTTAGATGTGGGGCGGTGTGGAGACAGAGGGGCTCGGGGAGATGAAGTCCTCCCCAGACAGAATCATAAATACACCTCTCATCACCCTGTGTGACAACCTGTGATGCAACTACGTGGCCATTGTTGGCTGACCCGAGATGAAGCTGTAAACATTGGGTAATTGTATACTATCTAAGTTCGACAGAAGAGCATACGCAGAGAAATGTTAAATAACCTAAAGAGGGAAAAGGTGACTTTTCTAAAAAAAAAAAAAAAAAAAAAAAAAACCAGGTTCCTGTGACCATTTGCCACTGAATGTTAAAGGGGAGAGACTATCATCATAATCTGCATCATAAACATGGTCTGGCTTCACATTCCAGTGGTATTTTGTCGTATAAATGCTATTCATAAATATTTTTTTTTCCAACGTCAAGTAGACATTTACACATACAGCACAACCAAGCACACTTTACAATTGCTTATGATAAATCCGTATTCCTGCACGGTGAACTGATCTCAGCTTTAAAGACGGAACAAGTGGAGACGAACAATAATCAAGGCTGCAAAACAAGGAGGTAGGAGAAATGCTACAAGGAAATAATAATGATAAAATAAAAAACAGCGAGTGATGGTAACACGATCTGAAATTTACACGAGATAATTACTGAACCAGGCTAGTTCGTACGCACAGCTGCTACTCAAGTCACTGTTGGAGCGGTTCGACGACTCTAACACCAGATTTAAACTTATTGTGTGAAACAAAACCTGAAATCCTAAAAATCTGAATGTGCTGCATCCCAGTGGAGACTAGATTAGCAGCTGAGGTGGTTTATTAAATCTCAAAGTCCCATCAGGTCCTTAACAAAAGGACTGAAATCGTGTTTTAACTGCGCGTTTCTGCACTGGTCAATTATCCGTTAAATGGGCTAATGTCATTGGTCCTGTTGTCATCACAGGTCTGGAGACCGCACTGCTGGTGATAGCATTAACTCCTTCACACACAGTAGAATAGTATATTTGCAGATTTGTAAATGAGGTAATCGGTGTTATGTTAAATAGGGAACCCTGTCATCGACACACACGCCCTCTTCAATCACCAGCAGAGGAAAAAAAACCGTTTCCCAATCAAAGACAGGACTGTGGAAAACTAAAAACACTTTGGAATGTCAGGGGGACGAGCCATCTTTCTGTCTTTTTCACATTTTGTGAAGGTGCGCTGTGAAAATCGTTGATTGTAACTCATCACATGCCCTGATTTGCAGGATAAGGTGGCTTCTAAGTCATCATGTTTTGTCTCTGAATCTGCATGAATGAAGGCCGCCTCAGCAGCAGTTCAAGTCCAGGTTCAGAGTATTATTAATAGCCTATGAGTTGCAGTAAGATGGTAACATCTTCAGTGAAGCGGATTAAACCGTAAAAAAGAAAAAAACATGAGAGATTACTACTCCTACAAAAAAGTCACAGAACATGCAGTATACATCCGTTTCTACAGGAGGCTATTCCTAATAGCACATTCATGGGGCTCCTAATGGGCAAATTCTCTGATATGGCTCTGCTCGATGAGGAGCTGCTTCTATGATGAGCTCATAGACAGAGCAAGTCAATTAGGTGCTCCATCAGAAAAGAGCTGCCTCATTTCACCTGCACAAATACTTCGACTCATTCACGTCAACGGTAGAACAGCGGGAAGCGTTCCGATCGTCCGACTTCCTCCCCAACAATACACCTTCTGCTGGTGAACACAAACGGCACTTTCAAGGGGAATGTTTCTCTAGAACCACAATCACAGGACCTCCAAGTAACAAATAATGAAAACACGGGCTGTACAGCAGACAGAAATCTCACCAGTTGTGTGTTTTTTTTTACTGTACAAGCTTTAGGCTACACACTGAAAAGGGAGGGACATGAAAGAACCCTTAATGCTTAACATTAAAAAGAATATAAGGCCTTTTTATTTATTTTTTAAAAACGTTTCCTCGCATCACTGACAGCAGGTCTAAATATTTTCTCGTTTAAGGAGGATCAGAGGATGCATACACACCTACACATGCAAAGGAACGTCTCTACTGGTTAGAAACCAGAAATCCAAATTACAATATCGTCAACTCCATTCATAGGAAGGAAAACAACAACGATCCAAACCTATCGCAACTTGTGCACGGTCCTGTGTTTGAGCAGGCAGCTTTCAGAATGATGTTGATCACAGTTTTCAGAACAAAATATTCGCTCTCCCTCTCACACACACACACACACACACACACTCATCAAATGCCACCTCTCTGCACACAAACAAGAGGACCACTTCTAATCCTTCATTTGCTACAGATGAGTGACTTTTGGTGTTAAAAAAGGGCGTATTAATTAATATTTTCAACCGAGGAAGCGACGATAAACAAGAGGTTATTGCACTTATATCTATTTCAAACGAGGTCAGCTTGACAGAACATGACTCATGCCTCCAACGTGGTAGTAAGACAACAAATGTTACGTCACTTCTAGAATATGATCACACGGTTAATAACACTGCACACAGCTACTACTGCAAACCTACTTCTACTCAGTCTACGCTAAAAAAACACAAACTACCTCCACTATCAATTTGCAACACAGTCACAACACAGTTCACCTAAATCTGACGCTGAGCGTAGGTAGTGCACCGTTCCAGAGCTGCACTGTGACGATCGTATGATCAGAAGCAGCGCGGCACTGTTTCAGACTACGGTCTCTCTACAGTTATTGTGCTACTGATGATCACGCCTTGGCTTTTCTGCCCGTAAAGGAGAGATGCTCGTTTCGACTCTCCTCTCAGATGTTTGCTTCGGTTTGGTTGACAGCCTCCTTTGTTTCTGATGGGTAGGAGAGCCTGCAGAGCTCCGAGGTGCCTTCTTTGGATTTGTGCTTTCGATCTGCTGATCCCTCTTTCGTTCATCGTTTCATGTGCTCACAAATTGCATCAGCGATGTGCAATTTCTTCAGCAACGTTAAGGGTCGTGGGAAATATCTGGAGAAATCCAAGCTAACGCAGAAAGAGTTTTGCTTTTAACTCTTAATCAATCAGAATCTGATGCCTAAAGGGAGTCCCGTCTGCTCCAGTCGCGCGTGTTCAGTGTGATTCTATTTCTTCTTTCCCCATCGTAAGGCTTCCGGGAAATAAAAATGGAAGACCGTACCTTTCGGTAGTAACAAATAAAAGGCACCATGCCACCTCTGTGCTCGATATTACACAGGTCCTATTGGTGGGGTGGGGGGAATGAATAAGCCTGGGAAGGCGCTCAATAGACAGTGAAATCGTTTTGTTTCGACTTGAAGAGGTAAAGTTTTATAGCTACCTTCAGTTCCCACCTGGCGTTACACTGAACCCTTTACTCCGACTCGCACCAAATAACAGACTCATCTGCTGATTGTAGTAAAGAGAATGTAGAAACCGGGCAAAGTTAGAAAAAGCAAAATGGGCTTGTGCATGTTCAGGAACAACATGCTGTTGTTGAAACGTCTCTCTCTCTCTCTCTCACACACACACACACACACACACACACACACACACACTACATGACCGACACCAGGAGAAATAACAAACCACATGATGTCAGCATCGTCACTAAAAAAAAAACCCACTGATGAGGTAAAACTGCAGGTCCAATAAAAAACTTAAGGTGCAGGTGGATGCGCCTTTGCAAGGTAGGAAACACCAGACTTCTGCCGACACAAATCACACACTCATCTGATTTTAGGCTGGTTTAAGCAGAAATACACAACCCACGAGATGGATGAAAACACTTTGTTAGCATAGCTGCACGAGCATCCTTCCTGTTGCTTTGATTTTTCTTCCTTTTTTTTTTAAATATTTCTTTCTGAGGTACAAAACTTCAATTCCCAGTGTCATTCGGCTCTGGATAACAGAGAAGCCTTAGTTGATTGTTTACTAGTGAATTCTAAATTTATTCATTCACAGTGGAAAATATGGCAATATCCCAAAACCTCTCAGGACAATCTCGGCACCGTGGCGACCCAGAGCTATGTGCTACCTCAATTTATTTGGGTGCTTCTCAACACCCAAAGATGTCTGTGAAAAGAAAGAAGCCAATTTTTTTTTTGTAGCAATCAAACCAAGTAGCATAACTCTACAGGTGATGGAACGCATCAGGTACGGCCAGGTTTTAGTTTCAGTTTCAGCTTTTAAGGCAAAAGGCTCAACAGTGGATCAGAGTTGAATTGAAATTTGCCAACCAATTCAAGTAAGAACCAAGACATCCGCGGAGGCAAATCAATTCTGTTTTTTATATACCATGCTCTTTTTAGACATCCAAAAACTTTTTTTTTCTTCTTTTTTTAACACATTATAAACCACCTTGTAAACTACACAGACAATGGATTGCGTTGCCAATACTAAAGGGACTAAATATATTATTCAAAAATGTTGACTTATAAAATAAGATTTCTACCAACAACCAAATTAAGGACTAACTTCACATGCAAATGTTTCCACAACTTTCCTTCGAGTAATATTGGTGAGGAGACATGCAGCTCCCAACACAAACTGTATTAATCTTAATCTACACGTGTCTGATCAGTATGATTCATGTCTAAAGGCAAATCAAGGCTTCTATGGCACTAAATGGGTGTAGCTTAGGTGCATTTTGTCAGATATAGGCTATATGAGTATGTGTGTGATGCCATCTACTGTAGACCTTTTTGTCCCTCTTGCTTTGCTGTACTCTAAGGCAATCTCAGTGGAATGGATGAACATGATTCATCTGAACTCTTGCCCTGTTTGCCTTGGTCTGCTTCACGCCACAGAACTGGATCACGCGGAGAAAACGGTGATAACTCACAACGGCGGGTCTAGATCTCCAACAATATGCCAGAAGGTGGGGGTGGGGTCGACCTAAACACATCCAAACCTATGCAGGAAGACTACTACACACACACACACGTTATAATAAGTAGAGAAGTATTGGACTACATGCTACCTGTATACCTATGCAAGACGAATGAAGAGCGACAGTTTCAAGTTGGGAGAAAGCCAAACTGTCCTCTCTGAACTGACCCTACATTCATTTAAGTCAGAAAAATTCATGGCTCAGATTTGATGGTCAGACTGTAAACGGCTTGAACGTTATGCATAAATCCACTGCTGCTTTACGAAGAGGTTCACTCTCAACACGTTTTGGCAATCAGGTCTTATTTGTGACCAAAGTCCAAGACATCCAACCCGCTCTTGAATCTTCCATTGGCATCGATGCTATGATTTACTGAATTGGCCTAAATGGATGGCAGTGCAATATTTGTGCTGCACACTATAAACACACACATGCTCTATTGCTACAATTGGACCTTTCATTGCTTTTTTTGTCTCCGACTCCAGATATATTGTATAAGCTCCATTTGTTTAATAGTAGCTATCTCACAACTGGGATCTAGCTCCATGCACAATCACTGGTATCACTGGCACACTAAAACTATAACTAAAGAAAAACGGCATATATAAGAATACTGAGAATAAACTAAACAAAAAAACACATGTATCATTGCAGGGGGGGCAACGACTCAATCCACTAGATAAATAAGGGCGTCACAAGAAAAAAAAACTAAAATCCCTGACAGCTCCTATGAACGGCAGAGAGTAGATGGAGAGTATTCAGAGGAGCCTGCCTGAGGTGAACGTAGAATTACATAACTGACTTTACAAGACTTGAGTCTTACATGTCAATAGGCTGGGTAATCACACCGTGGTGCTTCAGTGGGCCGCCTGCGCAAAAACACACAGCAAGAGTCAGTGGGCAGTGGGTACTGTCCGTAAGTGCTTAGAGACACCACTATTGTTTTTTTTTTGTTTGTTTGCATTTTTAAATAATGCATTGCTGAAGTACAATTTAGTTGCAGCCTTATCTTTTGCATCTCCACCTTCTGGTTTTCAGCAGCAACGCATGCATGTAAACATAAGTACATACATCTGCTCTATTCTGCACACTTAGAACCTGAATGTACTAAAGTGCGTGCTCGACTAATTAAGTGCTGTGGGATTAGAGTTTAAAAAAGAATTTTATTTTGGAACATCCCATCGGAAAAAAAAAATCCTTAGACATAAACATCCTGCGAAGATCAGATTGAATTAAGAAACTGTACCTGCGGTCATGGCAGGAATCCTGAGATTACAAAAACAAAAAAAAATGTACCTATCCTCATTATTAATATTAATGCAATTCTAGTAAAAATCAGACCACGCGAACAAAGGCTGGCTCTCACCAATTTGCTCCATTTCCTTTCAGTCAGTTATCAAAAGAATGAAACATGTCGTCACTGAGACCACTGCTCTAATAGAAAACCAAGGAAGTTTGTCAGTTTGAGAAAATCAAGTTTAATTCGACAACGTGAGTCTTTTAGTTTTCACCAAACGCCTCGTCTAGGTCCTCATCCCTCATTTAGTCAGCCAACGTGTGCAATTGCGCCACTTCCATTAGTGGATATGAAGTCGTCACGCCGACTCAGTGTAATCCGACCACCATCAGATGGTTTAAAACAACTAAAAAGCATAGATATCACATCGAACGTCACCAACAGCTCTAGTGGTCTGAAACAATCATCTTTAGTATGTTTAATACCAGAAAACGGAATGAGGAGACAAGGTTGTTCACAAAAAGCACATTTTTGGATTGCTGCTATTCCTGAAATTGAACAACAGGCGTTGGCCTAAGCAAAGGTTCCCTCTCTTCCTCTCCGACCCGTTTTTAGGGCTCACTGACAACGCCGTGCGGCGATGTCTCTGCGGCTCAACGCCGAGGCTTTTAAATGGGTGGAAACTTGAATCAGTCTCGGGGCTCATCAAATTCTGCCATAAAGCGATCTAACTGAAATGATACGTTATAGAAGGCATGGGTCAAAAGGCATTTCATAAGACGCCATAAAGGCAATCCAGTGCATTTGTGTTGACACTGATAGTAAAATGCCCGGCACGCACAGAGCCATTCGTTTAGTCTTTAGGTTCAATTTTCATGATATAATAATAGAAGAACGAAAGAAAGAAAGAAAACACATTCTAGGGAAACAAAAGCCCTTGTGACAGTGATTGTCTATTCAATAACACTCAAAAGGCAAAAAAAGAAAAATATTGCTTAAAAACTGCCCAATAAAAATATCAGTTCAAACAGATCAGCGTTCACAACAAAGAAGCTGTGATAAAAGCGATCAGATTTTTAAGACAAGTTCACCAGGAAAGACTCCTTTTAATCAGAGCTTAAATCCACAATGCTGATGGCCAGTTCAACTTAAAAACGCCTGAAAATAAACCAAAACGCCTTTAGTGCCTAAAAACAAAACTGACTGCTCTCTTCCAATAATCAGGCCATTCAAATCTGAAATCTTATTTTTTTTTTAAACACTGCTGGAGAGATGGGAAATAAATTGAAATGGCTTGTTCACTTATGTGCTCAAATATAAGATGCTTTGATGAGGTGTTGTTGGCAGATATTACTAGTAAAGCCTTCATCTAGAAATAAACAAGGCCTCGGTCAGTCACTACCCTACAGCCGTTCTCCGACCCTACGACGAGAGAACGCCAGGCCTACGGACCCTGGGTGAAGATGAAGCAGCTGCTAAACGAGTCGACGAGGTATATCGAGATCTATTGTCTTTCTCTATACAGTACAGTTCATCTCAAATAAATAATTTATAGCCATAGTAGTGTTGATCAACTTTGGTCATAACTTATATGCTTAGAAACATTCTAGCTTAACAAACACTTATTTAGCATGTTTAAAAAAAATGAGGTCAGCATTTAGAGCAAAGGGGCTGTCACGATGCTGACCCCAACATGGCTCTCCTTTGGAAGGAGACATGCTAATGAAATCAGCAGCATAACCGAATCATCTTAAAATGCCAAACTCTAGGCCGTACATTTAGCATACACTATGGAATTAACAACTTTGTGACCCTTTTCCAAATTGTACTGTAGTACAATAGAAGCATTGCACTCTTGAGCTAAATTTAGACTTTTTCTTTCCCTTGTGTGGTTCCTTCATAAAAATCTAGGCTAATAGATGAAAAAAACTTCAAAAAACAAACAAAACAAAAAAATCTTTGATTATTTTTGTGAAGGCTGCATGATCCTCTACAAGGTCGGCTCAGCTGGGTTTCTACTGAATGATATGAGGGGGAGCCGATACAGACGCTGCCGTGCTCCTAGAGCTTGGCGATAGATTAGAATGTCAGCGTGGTATTAAAGGGTTAAATAATTTAGAGATGGCCAGATTACTAGTGTTCATCTTGAATCCCTCACCTCGCCTGAGTGACCTTGTAGAGCAACCTGCCTCTACGCATTAAGCTAGGAGATGGAGGAATGGGATCTAATTGCATAATAGGTTTGACTGCACCTCAAGAGAAGACCAAACACTCACTCTCTCTCTCTCACACACACACACACACACACACGTACATACAGAGAAAACAGACAGGTGGGTGGGTGCTCTTCAGGTCCTCTTGACCATGTTTAAGGTAGTCGCCCCCTGGTGGTGGTGATGATGGCAGCTGGCTGAAGGGGCTCGGGACCTCACTCGGACAGACACCCATCCAGGCCAACCGGCGCACCGTGGAGCTCTTTGACGTAGCCATTGTGGAGGCCATTGCTGGGCAGAGGGGAGCAGGCGGCGGTGATGCCGCAGTGCTTCAGCAAGTTGAGACCTGCGGAGGAGGAGACTGTTGGAGAGGAGGAGGAGCAGGAGGAAGAGTCCCGCTGGGGGAAAGGCTTCATGGTAGATAGGATCAGAGCCAGGCAGTCGGCCACATCCTTGTTGGGAGCACAGGCCAGCGCCGGGGTGTGACCTGACGAACAACAGCAAGAGTCATCAGAATATCAGCAGCTCAACCGTCAGCCTCGTGTAACGTGGAGAGGTCGCCTCTACAGATCAGTTTTTTATTTAATCGATTTGATTTGATGGATTAGGTTAATAATTTCCTACTCTGAACTCCATCAAAAAGTCACAAAACCCCACTAAAATACAAGAATCTGTCCATTTCTGTTGGTATAATAACGATGAGTGTCTCACCTTCCTCGTCCACGGCCAGGACCGTGGCTCCTCTACTCAGCAGAGCTTGAACCACCGTAGCCAGGCCGTTACGAGCTGCCAGATGAAGGGGCCTGGGAGGGAACAAGGCACAGGTGAGGGTCATTTTCACATACCATAAAGAAAACAAGAGCAGCCAGGCTGAGTGAATAGTACAGGACTTTACTACGCAGAGGCTGGCCGTTTTTTGTGATAAACCAACCATCAGGCTGGTAAAATAACAGCGTCGTAACTCGGTAAAGTGGCAACTTTAAACGTATGTAAACTGAGTTAAATGTTCTCACATTTGCAGAGCATTGTTGGTGGCATTTATGAGGGTGGGACTGTGGATCTCCCCCAGAATCAGCAGCGCGCACATCTCATGGGCCTGAAGGAGAAAACGCAACTGAACATCTGGAGGTAATGATTTTGACTTTAGTCAAACCTGCTGCACAACAAACCATAACATGACTCCCTATATGTGCTTGAACCTTAGTGTGAACAGTGTGCTGACTGGGAGCAGTCACTCAGCATTCGTTTTACCTTGTTGCACGCCAGGTGCAGGGCAGTGTTCCTGTTGTCATCCAGCAGGGTCAGGTCTGCCTTGGCCCGGTGAAGCAGGATGGCTGCACGGCACCAAAACACATACATGTCAAATCTATCATTTAGCTCATCACCTCCGTGTGACAACACTTGCTACTGCAGCCACAGCGACACAAAATATAAACCTTAAACCGCGTTCCCAAACACGACACAACCTAAACAGCCTAATTCAACCCCGACTGGAAGAAAACCTGGGAAAACTTCTAGCCCTCTCAGCCAGCAGGCATGGAGACTTACCTACAGTGCCACTGTGACCCTTGTCAGCAGCTACCATCAGAGCAGAACGTCCACTTAGATCCACAGTGTTGATCTCTGCCCCGTGGCGAAGCACCAGCTGAAGTCCTGAAACATCCTCAGCAAACGCAGCAGCATGCAGGGGGGTCCTGAAGGCACAGAGACACACAGAACAGCAGCTGTAGGAGCAGATTCAGGCAGGACTTGTGTCAACAGCCATCAGCTGTATGCAGCTAAACCAGTAACCTCCTAAAGCTTGGTTTATGCTTGACACATTTACTTCCCGCTTGGTGATGTGGCTCGCAGATGGAACGCGCTTCACAACTTGCAGCGTTTATGGTTCATGCGGCTTGTCTCTGCGGTGAGCCAATATTCTCCCAAACTGTAGGGGGCAGCATGGAGCTCTACGGCATGCATCCAACACTACACCATAGCAGAAATTAGGGCTGTAGCGAAGCCTTGATGACGTCGACGGCTCGATTCTAAAAATTTGTCGACGTCAGATCCGGAAGTCGACGCACCGCGCCCACTTGTTGCATCCCCAGGAGCTTGTAAATAGAGGAGGAATCTGCCTGTTTTTCCTCTAGTTCGCCCTCTTCTCCGCCTTCACTAACATCTCCACCAAATACCGAAGACCCGGAACAACGTCCGTCCGCTACTAGATTCCTTTCCTGTTTTGCCCGCCTTCGTTTCCCGCAGGGTCCAAAATTAACACTCGCCAAATGCGAGTAAATTGCTCCATTTGGCGAGTAAATTTTTGAGCTCTACCTGCCACCTGGCGAGTAAATGTTTGCACCAAATTAGTTATGTTTATCAGTCATCTTCCACGGATTTCTGATACTCCTCCCGCCTGCATGCAACTTGCGCGAAACGTGAACGCCGCATCCAACGTCATTTCCACCTATCCCATTCAATCAGTTTATCAAGTTAGCCGTTAGCTTCGTGTTAAAACTAGCGGTGAAATATGGTGGTTTTTAACTGGAGTCAGCCAGCCTTCCAAAAGAAAACTCGTCGAACTGGAAGAAAAACCACCAGGACCAGTGGCAACCAGAAGATTTTGTGAAAAGTGGCGAACTGGAGACGGCGGAGTCGTGAGACAATGGCTACATTATGATGGCCACGTAGCGTTGCTGCGTTTCAGAGACAACTGGCCCTCGGCATTCTTCAAATATCCAAAAAATGCCCGTACTTACGACTTTGTCTTCTTTGAGGGATAATAAATGTCCCAAGTGCTGCCGTCTCCTCCTCTGGCCATTATTTCAGCTTTAGCTTAAAGAAAGTTTTGGTCGTAAACAACAAAGTGCGCATGTGCCGCCGGCAAATTCCAGATGATACGGTGGCTGGTAAGGGTCAACGCGCCTACACCGCAGCCACGGTAATCCACCGAGATAATTTTTTTTTTAAACAAGACTGTTATTATTATTGTCAACTTTTTTACCGGGGTTTACCGCTACACCGGTTACCGTGACAACCCTAGCCCTGACACACTTTCAGATATTCTCATGGTGCAGCTGCGTTCTCCAGAGATCAAGGACTGTGACCCAAATGAGGCTGTAATGCTTTGGCACAAAGACGGTGTCAGAAGCAGGAGGCCAGACTTCATGGACAGAGAAAACAAGGAGTCTGACTAGATTTCAATGAAAGAGTTCATAAAAACATCTCTAAAAATAAATAAATAGTAAAAATGACAAAAGAGTTGTTTTCCTTATTAATTGAAGTTTGAATTATTTTGTCACTCTGTTTGGAATCAACATAATATAGAATAACATGCTTTAGGTAGATCTAAATCATTTAGAATTTTGGCCGGTAAGAAATATGCTTGGCCGGTAGATTTTCATCATCTACCGGCCAACTTGGCCGGTGAGTAAAAAATTTAATTTCGGACCCTGGTCTCCCGGCAACGGACAACAACTTCCGGGGTCAGATACGCTGCTTCGTCTCTACCACAGATGTAGAAAATCACCGGGAGCGTTTCTCCCTTCATTAAGGAGCTTCTTTCAGACATTAGGAGAGCTGTTTTGGTGGTAGCAGTCTCTCCTCTGTGCTGGTCTGTTTGCTGCTGGGTGTTTTTGGTTTATTTAAACTTGGTAACTTGAACTTAACGTTGGTAAAGCTACTGTTAGCATCTTCGCTAACAGCTTCTTGCGTTTGGATAAGCTGTTACGTTTTGGTTTAGAGTTAATCTTTTTTGTGGTGCAGATCTCCCTTTTATTACATTTAGAGTGTTGTGGGTTTTCGGTTTAGTTTAAAATACCACCTTGAGTTTGGTTTAACCGCCCAGTTTAGAGTTTGGACCTTTGGAGATCCTTATTTTGGTCCAGAACCCTGTAATCTTTGCCCAGTGGGACATCCCTACTTATTTGTACTTTTGTTTTAATTCCCCACGGCAGAATTAGTTTTATTATTGCCAACCTGTGGATGGAAAGATTTATGATTTTTTTGTAGTTGTAAATAAACCTGATCATCATTTTAACTTTTAAATCCCGTTATTGTTCCTTCCTTTTTGCACACGAGCCAAACTCCCCAGGAGGAGTCGTAACACCACTCGCCTCACGCACATAAGTGACCAAAACAAAGCAGCATGGAGACACTCCATCTCCAACCACCTCTCAGGCAGCAGCCTGCACTCCCAAGTTCTACACGTCACCAGAACATAACCAACCAACACAATAAAAGCAGTGTTATACAAAATGGAAGGCCTGTATGTTTATTCTCTTACAGTAACAACGTATCAATTTTTTTGAGGAATTTATTAGAGATTTTTTGTTTTTTATTAACTGTGCAATAGAAAAATAATCATTAGATTGTCTAAATAGTCATTAGAATAGTCGACTATTCGATAAAATAATTGTCAGAATAATCATTTTAAAAATAATCGTTAAACTTCAGCTTAACTTTGAGACACGAGGAGCAGCTGCATCTAGCTGCACACAAACACATCACCCTCCTTCAGTCCAGCGGTCGTGTGTTCAGCCGACTCACCTTCCTTTGGCGTCTCTGGTGTTGATCATGTGAACCCCGGCAGATTCCAGCAGCCTCTCTGCAGCGCCGCTGTGGCCGTTCATTCTGCAACAAGTTCAAGTTTTTCACCTCAGGTGATTTTCCACACGAGGAGGACCTTTGGATCCACAACTAGAATCTTAGCCAGTACTTACAGAGCACAGTGCAGGGGGCTGAAAGGGTTTCCCTCTTCATGTGTAAATGTTTTGAATTCAAGTAAAACCTCCAAACAGTCTTCATGCCCTGAAAACAGCGCACACTGATCAGTCGTGATGGCAACGCACGCTGGGGTTAATCATTTTCAATCACACTCAGCAAACCTTTGTACGCAGCCCAGTGTAATGGGGTGTATTGTTTGTTGTCCAGCAATTTGTCTTGCGGGTTGGTTGCCATGGCGCCTTGCATCAGACTTGCCAGTATGTCCGTGTGGCCTCTGGAGGCAGCGTAGTGCATGGGTGTCCTACCCTGGGTGTCCTGACACAACGCAGAAGCTTTGTGCTCCAGCAGGGCTGTTACACAGTCATCATGTCCCAACACGGCCTGTTTACACACCAACACAGAGCAATCAGGCTAAACACACACAATAAATTAATTAATAAATAAACATTTTCTGCTCTCTGAACAGAAGTGATGGCATCTTATAAGAAGTGTTATGGATCAGAAATACCGGATCTGCCATAATTGATCCTAAAAGCTAATGAGCTGCATTTAGAAATGAGCAGCAGGTGTTGCAGTAATGATGTTGTTACACATTCCAGGTGTGCTTGTGGACATGGTCAAGAGAGACCTCATAACTTACCCCTCTGTGCAAAGCGGTGTGTCCCCTCTTGTCTTTAGCATCTGGCAGGGCACCCTTGTCCAGCAGGTAGTGGACACAGTCAGTGTGACCCCCCAGGACGGCCAACATTAAAGGGGTCCTGATGGGGAGGATCAGACACATAAGCTCATGCCGTTTGTGTTATTAAGAAATATTATCTCAAGGCATTACAATGCTTTAGCAACAACTCACTGGCCACATTTGTCCGTCACATTGGTGAGATCCCCCTCCTCCCCATAATCAATCATCATCTTCAGGCAGTCTGAATGGCCGTTTGCAGCTGGTGTGAAAAACACAGAAAGGACAAATCACCACTTAACCTCAGCTGGTTACAATGAGAAGAACGCCATTACAGAAATATATTACGTCTCATACCTGCAACGTGAATTGGAGTCCACATGAGACGGGTGTCGTTGAGGAGGCACGATGCCCCTTGAGCCAGAAGCACCTCCACACAGCGAGCGTAGCCTTTCTGCGCAGCCAGGTAGAGCACAGAGCGCCCAGCAGCGTCCTGCATGTCCACATAGGCGGCCGTTTCTGTGAGCACACGCAGAGCCTGCCAGTGGCCCCGGTCAGCCTGAGGGAGCAGATTTAAATCAGCCAGACTCAAGAGCAAACACAGCAGAGGTGAGCTCATGTTGAACACCTACAGCCAGGTGCAGCGGGCTGACGGGGATGCTGCTCTCTATGTCTCCTAGAGCGTTGAAGGACATCTCCAAGAGCTAAAAGGAAAACGCAAAAGTCAATGTGCATTCATCATCACAAAACACGCTGAACTCACCACTCTGCAATAAAACAAATTAACAAGACAACGTGAAAAACAACCACATTAGCAAACTTAGCAGGGCCATTTGCTACATAGTAGAGGCGGTGTCTGAGCCGGCACAGCTGCCTCCTAAAACCACCCACAGCTTGGCACGGCCTGAGAAATGTCAAACAAGCCGCTACTTAATCATTTAGGGTTTCATGTAATTATAGAGATGAGACATGTTGCTTTCTGCAGGTTGTGCAGAACAGCGCAGCAAGGTTCCTGACTGGGACCACATCAGTCCGGTTCTGACCTCCCTGCACTGGCTTCCGGTTTGCTATCGTGCACAATTCAAAATCCTTGTCTTTGTTTACAATTTCTTCCAGGGTGGTGGTCCCCCCTATCTAGCCACACTCCTGAACAGACATTCCCCATCATGCGCTCTGCGCTCCTCTGACCAAGGCCTGCTCGCTGTCCCTCGTTCTAGGTGTCGTACTCGTGGGGACCGGGCTTTCTCAGTCCTAGCACCGTCACTCTGGAACCAGTTGCCACCCTCAGTTAGGCTGTCCCCATCTCTGCCAGCCTTTAAGAGTCGCCTAAAAACACACCTCCTTCGCTTGGCGTTTCCTGAACATGTTTGAATTTGGCCCTCTTTTATGTTGAATTTCTTTCAGTTTTCATTGGTTCACTTTATCCCTTGTTTTACCCATCTGTCCTGTACTACGTTTCACCTTTTTTTGTAATTTGTATTGCTTTTATTTCTGAATTGCTTTTATTTTTGATTTATTCACTATATTTGTACTTCTACAAACATGTTCAGCGCCTTGGGCTTCCTGACAGGGTTGCGGAAGGCGCTTTATAAATAAAGCTTTGATTGATTGATTGTGGGAATCGCACCAACAAATCTGCAGTGGTTCATCTGAGGACCTTGTCTGCATAAAGGTTGGTAAAAGTGACGTGCGGCAGCTTTTACCTGAAACCTCAGTCAAAATTATTCAAACCCTAAAACTCTCAGAACAGCCAATACAAGAGGGAGGATTTGAGACTGGACAAAGAGAAAACCCTGATGGAAGTCACTGAACACCCACCAGCTCCAGGTTCTGTTTGTTGCCATGGTAAGCTGCATAGTGAACAGCGCTGTAACCTTTAGAGTTGACCATCGATGGATCAGCACCATTGTCCAGAAGATGCTCCAAGCAGCTGGAGATAAATACACACACACACAAAAAAACACCAGAATATTGATTTTTGTGTTTTTTTTTTTTGAGAATCAGAGCTTAATTATTTTAAAAGAACAAGTTCACTGTTTTTGACCATCTGCAGTGGTCTCTAGGAAAGATCAATGCTTCATGAGTCGATCTGTGTGAGGAAAAAAGTTGTGGCACCTGTCTCAGGAAGTGCAAAGTAGCTAGAGGAGTGAGGAGCAGAAGACAGCAGGATTCAGACATCTCTCCTCTGATTGGCTAAAATCAGAGGTTCTGTGCGAACGCGGAGCTGGAGTGGCACTACAGCGCACGTGCCTCCATTTATATAAGCAGCGGGCCAGGAAGCAAACGTGCCGAAAGTGCTGCAGCAGGCGAGATTTTAAAAATGCTCATACAATAAACGACACGTCGACTATTAAATTAGCTGACTATTCTTTTTGTCAACGTCGTCGTGGCAACCCTACAGACGTTATACACAAAATTACAGAAGGCAGTTACAACACAGTAGGGTTGTCACGGTAACCGGTATAGCGGTAAACCCCGGTAAAAAAGTTGACAATAAAAATAACCGTCCAGTTTTTAAAAAACTAAATTATCTCGGTGGGTTTACCGTGGCCGCGGTTTCGGCGCGATGACCCTTACCAGCCACCGTTGCTTCAGCTGAAGTTCCCGCGGCGCGCACACACACTTTTTAATTTGCAACGGCACCAAAACTTTGAAGCTGAAATAATGGCCGAAGGAGGAGACGGCAGCGCCCAGGACATCCATCAGCCCTCAAAGAAGACTAAATCGGAAGTATGGGCATATTTTGGATTTCTGAAAAACGCTGAGGGACAGTTAATAGAAGACGGCTATCCCGTTTGCAGAACGTGCAGGAAGCAAGTGTCTGCAAAAGGCAGCAACACTTCGAATCTAATGGCTCATCTGCGTGACCATCACCCATGTCTCTACAGCCAGTGCAAGGTAAGATAACATTAGCATTTTAGCTTAAATGCATGACATGAGCACTTTTGGTTGAGGGAGAATGCAACGAGTCACTATATACTGCAGCCGCAGCGTCCTCTGCCAGCATTTAAACCGTGTCACGGACACCCTGTTGCTGGATGAAGCATCTTATTTGTTGATGATGAAGAGAAATATACAATTAGTTCCTTGTCATTGATTTGTTTACTTATTCAATGCCATTTATACTTGAACATTTGGATTTGATTACATAGTGTAGTAGTTATTTTAGTAATTTGTTTAAAGTGGCTATTTATTTTAAATACATATTTTTTAAGGTTGACTTGTACAGTGCTCAGGTCAAGTGTGGACTGGAGTTTTAGATTTTCATTTTGATAATGAAGAAAACAAGTATATGAGAAAACAAGTGGTGTTTCTTTGATTTGTTTACATATTGTTTATGTTTTGAATGTTTGGATTTGTATAATTTAAACCCGCACTGACTACTGTAACATGTTCCAGAAAAATAAGCTATTTGTTCCTTTACTTGTGAAAAGTTGCACTTTTGCTAAGGCTTTGTGTTATTTTAGGTTTAATAAACACTGTTAAACCTTTTCAAAACTATTTCAGTTTGTGTAGAACAGGACGATCAATGCTTTCTGAACATATGCAACACCGTTTAAAAAATACCGCGATAATACCGAAAACCGTGATAATTTTGGTCACAATAACCGTGAGGTTAAATTTTCATACCGTGACAACCCTACAACACAGGGAATCCGTCCCAAGGCCTTTAAAGTCACCGTTAGGGTAAAATAAAGAAACTCACAAGTACGACTCCCTCGTCTCATCCTCGTTATTTTGAGGGTTCCCAGAAAAATGACGATCAGTTCTGCAAAGTAATGAAAAGAGTTGAGAAACACAAAAACTCATGAGTTTAAACCTAGAAACCAAACATCTGGCTCATATTTAAGGACTGAATGTAAAACATTAGTGAGTGTTCTGAAACAACGGCTGTTGTAGCCTGATGTAGCTAGTCTGCAGATATAAGCACACACAGCAGGAGAGATGAAAGTCTCCAACCTGCTGAAGGCTTGAGAGGCAGCGCAGTAGTGCAGGGGAGTACAGCCAGTCTGGTCAGGCTCGTTGACCTCAGCGCCAGCGCTCACCAGGGTAACGGTGCACTGGTACCTCCCGTTAGCAGCCGCGTAGTGCAGTGGAGTCCTACAAGGTGCACCAAGAGGACAGAGAAGACGACGATCAGAAGCTGTGCATGAGTAGAAAAACTTGAATGAACAAGCACAACAACAGGAAACTCACCTTCCCATTATGTCCCTCTTATTCAAGTCAGTACCGCTACTTAAAAGCAAGTTCAGACATTCAACGTTTCTGTGGAGACATGTTCCCGTTAGAGGAGACGAAGAAGCAACACGACAGCAAAAAGTCACGTAAACAGGAGGTGCTTGCTGGTTACCCTCCAGAGGCAGCGGCGTGTAGACAGGTCCTCCCAAAGTTGTCTGGGGTGTTAATGTCAAACCCAGCTGAGAGGACGTGCTCTTTACTCATAGATGAAACTATACTGTACAGCTGACCTGTAGGGGCACAGACAACCGTCTCAGTCTGCATCAACACAGAATTAAAACACGTAAACCTCATGGGACAAACCTGAGGAGAGTAACTTGCGACAACAGTCTGAAAACCCGTACAGCACCGCTAAGTGCAAAGGGAACATTCCGTGAATCCCACGTCTGGAAAAAAGAAACACACGTCAATAAAAGATGCACTGGAACACAGCTAGCTTAGAGGAAACACACACGCATTGGTGTAAAACAACATAAAAGGTGTTTTAGCATTAAAGCTGGATTATTTTTACTGAACAAACACACACACACACACCTGGCCGTGTCTGCTCCGTTGGTCATCAGAGTGCTGATCAGCAGTTCGTGGCCATACTTAGCAGCAACGTGGAGGGGGGTATTGCCATACTTATCCACACAATCGATTTCCCCACCTGAAACAGAAACACAGGAAACTCGTTAAAAACACATTTAACCAGGAAGAGAAAACACAAATCTTCACTGGTTCGGATGGAAAGCCTTGGTCACCGTTTTGGATGAGGATCTGGGAGCGGGTGAAGCGTCCGTGAATGGCGGCCATGTGCAAGGGGCTCTTCCCTTCTTTGCTCTGGAGACGATAAAACACAAAATTCCTTAAAGCAGAAGGTTACACAACGTCTGAGAAAGACCCAGGCTTCACACACACTCATGAACAGCTGCTGTACAGACAGCCCTAAACTACGTCTTCATTCAGCTTTTAAGAATAGGCTCAGGACCCACCTTTTTAGCTCAGCTTTTAACTGATTACTATTTATCTAGTCTAACTGTATCACTTGTCTTATTTGTTTGTTTGTATACATACCTATTTATCTCTTTTACTTAATTGTATTATTTTATTTACATCTTAGTGTTTTTATATGATTATGTTTTCTTTTACTCTCTTTATTATCAGTTACTTTCTATCCATATTAGCTTTTGTTATTTTACATGTTATACATTTTAATCCTCCAGCGTTTTCTCTGCGGAGCCCTCTGCCTTGGGGCCGGTCGTCGGCGGTGGCGCTCCTCGGGTAGTACCCGGGCAGTGGTGGGGGTCTCCGCCCTCCCTCCCTGGGCGTCATGGGCCGGTGTCTTGGCTGCTGCCGTGGATCTGTTGCTGTCGAGGCAGATGGCTCCGCTGATGATGTGTCGTCCATTACCTGACCCATCTGAACTCAGCCTATTTTTTACTCTGTTGCCCACGTGTGTGTGTGTGTGTGTGCGCATGTGTGAGTCTGCGAGTGTGTGGGTGAGTGTTTGTTCACCTTGGAAATTGGTTGCGGGAGGGGAAGTGTAATTGTCAATTGTTTTATACTTGGGGAGGGGGGCTGGGATGGGAATATGGGATCTATGGGGCCATTTTAATCTGTGAAGCACTTTGAGTTGCATCTTTTTGTATGAAAAGTGCTGTATAAATAAAGTTGATTTGATCTGAAACACACTCCATCCACCCTCCTGTGTGGATTTAACGCTATTCAGCGGTAAAAACTAGTTAGTGTGTAAATCAGTGAAAACGTAATATTATTGGTTCCATCGTTCCTCAGCCTTCTTTCAGACAAGCCTGTTGTTGTTAGTGGGAACCACACATTTTCAGTCTCCTCATAAAACCCGCCTAACAACCTGATTGTTGTCGGAGTCAAACAGTGGTTGGAAGATGCAGAAAATATGACCTTTACATATTTAGGATATGTACACATCTTCCAGTGAGGAAGGGGAGTCTGGGGACTTTGGGTTGGCCTCTCAAATTTCTGGTGCTGAGGTCACTGAGGTGGTTGAAAAGCTCCTCTGTGGCAAGGCTCCAGGGGTGGATGAGATCCGCCCGGAGTTCCTTAAGGCTCTGGATGTTGGGGGGCTGTGTTGGCTGACGTGGCTCTGCAATATAGTGTGGACATCGGGAGCAGTCCCACTGGACTGGCAGACCAGGGTGGTGGTCCCCTTATTTAAAAAGGGTGACCGCAGGGTGTGTTCCAACTACAGGGGGATCACACTCCTGAGCCTTCCTGGTAAGGTCTATTCAGGGGATCTGGAGAGGAGGGTCCATCGGATTGTTGAACCTCAGGTTCAGGAGGAGCAATGTGGTTTTCGTCCTGGCCGTGGAACACCAGACCAGCTTTATACCCTTAGGGGGATCCTGGAGGGTGCGTGGGAATTTGCCCAACCAGTCTACATGTGTTTTGTGGATTTGGAGAAGGCGTTTGACCGCGTCCCTCGGGGGGCCCTGTGGGGCCCTGTGGGGGGTACTCCGGGAGTAGGGGGTACCAGGCCCTCTGATACGGGCTGTTAGGTCCCTGTATGACCGGTGTCAAAGCTTGGTCCGCATTGCCGGCAGTAAAGCTTGGTTTATGCTTGACGCATTCACTTTCCGCGCGGTGATGTGGCTCGCGGATGGAACGCGCTTCACAACTCGCAGCGTTTATGGATAGTGCGGCTCGTCTCTGCGGTGAGCCAATTTTCTCCCAAACTAAACGGGGCAGCATGGAGCTCTACGGCATGCACCCAACACTACACCATAGTAGAAGTAGAAATTACTGTTGTTTACAACATGGCATTCCAGCATTTTTAACAGCGTCCTCGTCTTTTCCGACAGTGCGAGCTATTTCTCTCCAAGAATTATTAACAACATGTTGATCACGGTGATCTCTGAGAGCTGAATCATACAAATGTCTGTATTTACGAACCTCTGCCATACTAGTTCTTGCCGGTCCGCCATGTTTTTCCGCGTCCGTCCGTCCGCGTGGTTAGAAAATTTCCAAGGTGCGCGTTGCGGAAATTCTGGGCCGTGCGGAGACGCGGTGGAGACGCGTGTTTGTTAAAATGACGCAACTTTTCCGCGTGGAGCCGTGCGGACCTCGCGGACGCGTCAAGCATAAACCAACCTTAAGTCGGGCTCGTTCCCAGTGAGAGTTGGACTCCGCCAAGGCTGCCCTTTGTCACCGATTCTGTTCATGACCTTTATGGACAGGATTTCTAGGCGCTGCCAAGGTGTGGAGGGTATCCGTTTTGGTGGCTGGAGGATCAGGTCTCTGCTTTTTGCAGATGATGTAGTCCTGTTGGCTTCATCAGAACGTGATCTTCAACTTTCGCTGGAGCGGTTCGCAGCCGAGTGTGAAGCAGCTGGGATGAGACTCAGCTCCTCTAAATCTGAGACCATGGTCTTGATTCGGAAAAGGGTAGAACACCTTCTACGGGTCTGGGATGAGGTCCTGCCCCAAGTGGAGGAATTTAAGTATCTCGGGGTCTTGTTCACGAGTGAGGGAAAACTGGAGCGTGGGATCGATAGGCGGATTGGTGCTGCATCTGCAGTGATGCGGGCGTTGTACCGGTCTGTCGTGGTGAAAAGAGAGCTGAGTCAGAAGGCGAAGCTCTCGATTTACTGGTCGATCTACGTTCCTACCCTCAACTATGGTCATGAGCTTTGGGTAGTGACCGAAAGAACGAGAATGCGGATGCAAGCGGCCGAAATGAGTTTTCTCCGAAGAGTGGCTGGGCTCTCCCTTAGAGATAGGGTGAGAAGCTCGGTCCGGGAGGGTCTCGGAGTAGACCCGCTGCTCCTCCACATTGAGAGGAGCCAGTTGAGGTGGCTCGGGCATCTGGTCAGGATGCCTCCTGGACGCCTCCCTGGTTAGCTTTTCCGGGCACGTCCAACCGGGAGGAGACCTAAAGGTAGACCCAGGTGGAGGGACTATGTCTCTCACCTGCAGGGAACGCCTTGGGATTCCCCCGGAGGAGCTGGCCCAAGTGGCTGGGGAGAGAAGTCTGGGCCTTTCGCCTTAGGCTACTGCCCCCGGGACCCGACTCCGGATAAGCGGATGAAAATGGATGGATGGATGGATGTTTAGGATATTTGAACACTCTGTGCTTAGCAACTGAAAATATTACACAGCTTCGTGTTTAAAAGCAGCAACCTTCAGACATCTGCAGGTCAGCAGAGATAAAAACCAACTGCACGGCTTCCAATGTTAACGCTTTTGTTCAGAGTCTCAACTGTCAAGCACAAAAAACCACGATCAGAAATGAAGAAGCAATGAGGGTGCAAGGGATTATCTCGGGTCAAAATAAAGAGCATTTAACTGTGAGATGGTGGCATTTCTCCTAAAAACACAAACAAAACCATCCATCCATCCATTGTCTGAACCCGCTTTGTCCACGTAGGGTCGCGGGGAGGTGCTGGCTTCTATCACCAGCAGTCAATGGGCAATCAGGCGGGGTACACCCCAGAGAGCCAGTCCATCGCAGGGCAACACAGAGACACACAGGACAAAGACACACACACAGACAATTACACGTAAGGACAATTTAGACAGACCAATCAACCTAACAGTCACGTTTTTGGACAGTGGGAGGAAGCCGGAGTACCCGGAGAGAACCCACGCATGCACAGGGAGAACATGCAATCTCCATGCAGAAAGAACCCAGGCCGGGAAACAGACACAGGACCTTCTTGCTGCAAGGCAACAGCTCTAACCACTGCACCACCCCACAAACAAAACAATTTACAGAATATATCTGAACACAATAATCAGTCACATTGATGTCCAGTTCAGAGTCGTGTCCTGTGGCAAAGGACAAGTAGATGTTAACAGGTCCCACTTTGGACATGACCCCACGGAAGCAGATTTGCTGAAACATTATTTTATTTGCTGCTTCTACAATATTCTCATAAACGCGCTTCTGCACAAGCCGTCCTTCAAAAAGACACAACCCAAGAGGCTGCAGTAACTCTGGCAGGCTTACGGGAACAAGAACAAGCCTGGTGTTCCAGAACACAAAGGTTCTGTTGTGGAGGAACCCCGCGGTTCTGCAGCATGTGCAGCACAAACACAAGCACCTATCTGTTGTTACGGCTCACAGTGCTTTGGGCTGAGGATAGCTGAGAGGTGGCGCGATGATGTCAGAGACTTTAAAGGGACTTTACGGACTTTTGAATTTTTATGCTTGCGATTGCCCCCTCAGGCTAAAAGCGTAACGGCAGCTTCAATAGTAGGCTAATGCACAAGGAGCGCATGCTGTATGTGCACACTCCTTGATGAAAATAACAGCTAAGACAGTCCCTTGTTTGTGCGTGTGTGTGTGTGTGTGTGGGGCCCGGAGGACAGAGGACAGGAGAACGCGCAGCTAATTAATTAAATAATTTGGTTCTGTACCTTTCTCTTCAGCACAGCCGACAAAGGTTTATGATGGGTCAGTCCTCCTGCATGCTCAGATCATTCCCTTCCCTTGCTTGAAAAATTGTTCCAAAATGAAAGTTGAACCCACATCTTTTTTATATGTGAATTCAATGCCGTTCGGCGAGTCTCAAATAAAAATGTGGGCATCTTACTGTAAAAAGTATACCATTAATGTAAAAAATAAACTCTAAATGAACTATGTTCACACCCAGAATCAAACAATCAATGAACCCAGACTGATGAACCCAGGTCTTCTGCATGGGAGTCCGAAGTCTTACTAGGTGAGCTACACTCTAGTAACATTCGCAGTATCTGTAACTTTTATATCATTGATGACACCTGAAACAACGTCAAACCAAAGAATGGTTCGGAGCAAAAATGGCTATTTTGTTGCTAATTTGCAGGAAATATCTAGAAGAAAGTTCTACAGAAAGTAGCTAAGGGTCCTCAGAAATGTAGCTAGGTTCATCACTAGGCGTTAGGAACAGCGACAAAGTTGCTGAGTTGGCACTGCCTCTCTCTCTGCTGCTAAAGCTACGGATAACAAATGCTACGGGCGATGCCTGAGCGTGAACGCGCATGAAGCAGCCTGCTCGACCCGAGCATCTCTCTTTTTCTGTGATTTTACAGAAAAACAGGCAATCACAGTAAAAATGCCAGGGCTCATTCTACAGGACCAGGGCATTGCAGGAGAATGTATGAAGAAGACATTTATTATTTCTATACATGTTTTGGCTGTCAAACTTCCATAATGCCTCTTTAAAGGGTTGTTTTTTTCTGCCTACTCAAAGTTTCAAGATTTTCTTGTACACCTCCCTAAAAAACTAAACACATCAGATCGGGGCTTTTAGAACAGGAACAAAGATACAGAATAAAAACAGGGTTTCTGTGAGGACGACACCTTTGTTGACCACAAAGGGCGACAATGGCACAGGAGTTAAGTACTCGTTCCATAATAGGAAGGATGCGGGTTCGAGCCCCGCTCAGTCTGTCGCTGTTGTTGTGTCCTTGGGCAAGACACTTAACCCACCTTGCCTGCTGGTGGTGGTCGGAGGGACCGGTGGCGCCAGTGCTCGGCAGCCTCGCCTCTGTCAGTACGCCCCAGGGCAGCTGTGGCTACATCGTAGCTCATCACCACCAGCATGTGAATTTGTGTGTGTGAATGGGTGATTGTGTTGTAAAGCGCCTTGGGGGGTTCCAGGACTCTAGAAGGCGCTATATCAAATATAGGCCATTTACCATTTGGTCCACGGCCTCACCCAGTGTGCGAGCACGCTAACGTTACTCATCGTTTCAGCCAAAAGGCCTCTAGGCATTTGTAGAAAGGGTTTATTACACCTGTATGAAGAGCTTAGAGTGAAAGTGAACAGATATGAATGTATCTGGCAAAGGTCACTGTATGTTGTATGTTGAGAGAGCAAGTCCTGAACAGCACACGGTTATTAAAACTCATACCTGCTGGTTGACATCTGCCCCGTTGTTGACCAGCAACTCCAGACAGAGGGCACCGTTGGTGGAGACGGCAGCCAGGTGCAGAGGGGTGTAGCCGCACTTGTTAGGCTGGTTAACATTAGCTCCGTGGTTCACCAGCTCTGTCGCCACAGCTTCCTGCCCCATGTAGCAAGCCACGTGGAGTGCAGTGTTTCCAAAGCCATTAGGCTCATCAATCTGACCAAAACACACACAAAACACAGCGTTCTAAGCAGAAAGCCAGAAACATTTAAAGACGGGCTCTTTCCTAGATAGTGAGTGTCAAATCTGAAAGAAGGCAGTCTAAAATCAAGACTGGCTGTTCTAAAAGCAAATTCTTTGATGCAACCACTCACCTCTGTACCCATTCTCAGCAGGTACTTTACAATTTCGATGTGACCACTTGCAGACGCAGAATGGAGAGGCGTGTAACCCAGCTTATCCTTACAGCTTTTATCAGCACCGCGAGAAACCAGCATCTTCACAACCTCCAAATGTCCTGCAGGAAACACAAAGTTTACATTTTTATTACCCGCATGACCAAAGGGAACCATGACAAACACAGAAGTTTGAACTACTGAATGAAACCTGCTAACCCAAATAAGCAGCACAATGGATAGGCTGTCTCTCCTTCTTATCAATGGCACTCAGGTTGGCTCCTTTGTTCAACAGCAGCTTCACCATCTGAAAGAAAGAAAACAAAACTTCAAAATATTAGCATTTGTTTCAGTTGTAAGGGCATTTCCAAAGGACAAGTCATAAAATCAGTGCAGTCTCACCTCCTGGAACCCACTTTGAGCTGCATGGTGCAAGGCTGTTCGACCAGTGCGATCTGCCATGTTCAGGTTGCTCAGCTGGGTTAGCAGAGCCTCGGCACAGCGCGTGGCACGATTGGCAGCCGCCACATGCAATGGCGTCTGCCAAAACTTGTCTCGTGCATTTGCCTCGGCTCCACGCCTCAGCAGAAGACCCACTGCCCTCTGAGGAGAAGGAAGCAATAACCAGAGCTTGTCATTTGGACTGATAACATCAATTTTTACACTGTGCTGCTAAATGCATTTTACAATTAAATGTGAATACATCTGACTCTATCAAATAATAACTCATTATGATATAGTCTTACTTCATTCCTACATGCAGCTGCTCTGTGCAATGGGGTCAACCATATGTGGTCCTTAGCATTAACGCTGGCACCTGGACAGATCCAGTCATGCAAATTAGATAATTATTAACATGTTAGAAGGAGAAGCACAGCGCATTTATCAAATTATGTCACACAGCTGATAACTGCACCCAAAGAGATGGTTTGGTGTGTCCATGTGATGAGAAGAAACAAGACATCTGGCTAAAATGCAGCAGACTCACCTGACTCAATGAGGAGGTCCATTATATGGACATCACCCACACAGGCAGCAGCATGAAGAGGCGTGCGGCGCTCTTGGTCCTGTCACACACACACACACACACACACACACACACACACACACACACACACACACACACACACACACAATTAAAAATCTCTAAATCTTCTGCATCAATTTCCCAATAAAACCCCGTGTGCTTTGAACGCACCAGTGCATTGACATCTTCCTTTTTGTGCAATAACAGTTGAATTTCTTCAGTATTCCGACTGAAGATGGCCTGGACCAGAGGAGGCTGCAACACACAATAAACACCAGCTGACTTTGTGCTAAAAATACATGTGCAATTAAAGAAATGAGGTAAAAACGTCTCCGCGCAATCCGGACCAATGGCTTGTCTGGATAAGATCAGCTCGCATCTACGATTTATTTGAACCGATTTAATAATTTAACGTTATTTATTACTTAGTCAAGTTGCTAGAGTCAATAGCACGGCGGTAAATGTTGTTCCAAACGCTTACAGCCGATAAATCACCCAAGAACATCTTTTTCTCCAGGAATTACACCAAGCCTCAGCTTAGGCCTACAGGCCCGTGTCGTCGTACTTACGTCAGCTAGCCAAGTGAGCTGGCCCTGAACCAGACTACGGTCCGAGGAAGGCATTTAACAACGCAAACAACCGTCCACTAACCAAACGACAAAAAATACAAGAAACTAAGTCGTTATCAGTAGGATACGCATTAAAATAAGAACACAGGTCATATTAGTACAAAAATGTTGACAAGTGGATCGGCGAATACGTAGCATGTTGCGCACTAAAGCAGCTCATTTCCAGCAAATAGACTGCGCCATCGCAGAACCACAGCGCCTTCTTTCGGCGTACCTGGTCTGCAATGTTGAGTACTCCCATCTCCCAAACTCAGCCAGGACGGAGCTCCTTCATCGGGATAAAACTTCGAGGTAAATAGTAGTGTGCTACTGTGTCCACCTCTCAGACTACACCCATGACTAAAAGCAAAGACAATTGCGGACTCCGTCTGTCACTGTTGTTGTCTGTATCCAGTGTCTGCTCTGGGACTGCGCTGGTCCGCCTACAGGCGTGGCGGTCTGCTCTCCCTGACTCGGGCTAAATGTCGACACCTTGTGGTAGAAAGATTTATCGCATCCTTTTTTTTAAACATGACTGGCATTTTTTTTAGATCAATTAAAAACTTTTACTGCAGCTTTCACGCAACTAATGTCATGTTAATAGTTTTATACATACTGCATTAAACAAAAAAATGTGACACATTCCTGTTCCCAGCAAAGGTAAGATTACATAAGAATTAGTTTAGTCTTTAGCCTAGCCTAGCCTAGCCTAGAATAGAATAGAATAGAATAGACTTTATTGATCACAGTGGGAAAATTCACATACACTTAAAGAAATGGGAATAAAAATACAAGTAAATACTCAAGGAATTGGGATATTACTGAATAACAATTGAAAGACACATGTATTTCACAAGTATTGAATATAGCTCTGATGTGACGTGACAGGATGGTGACAGTAGCAGTTAAACTGTGGAGTTATAGTCTTACTGCAGAGGAAATGAATGACCTACAGGCCTTTAGTATCATATCTAAACTAAGAACATGTCACTTTTGTATTTTTGTAATAAGAAAAACAAATAAACAATGGTAAGCTTTGTTTTCACAGTTTATGTTTATATGAACAATTTAAAACAACAAATGAAATGTTTTTGCAATTTGTTTTTGATTATGGAAGGTGTGAACTATTTTTCTTTTCTTTTTTAAGAAGAAAATGTATAGAAGAAGAAGAAGAAGATATCATTTCTATAGCACCTCTCAAGATAAAAATCATGAGGCGCTTCACAAAAACAAAAAATGTAAAAATATATAAAAAATTATTTAGAAAATGGTTTAAAATTTGTTTAAAATGAGCAAAAAATAGACAATTGTGATTTAAAAAAATGTTAAGAAAGAGAGAGAGTGATAAGGCTAATTGATCTGTTTCTTTGTGTGTTTTAAAATAGTAGTAGAATTACACGTCTTGTTACAATTAATAAAATATATTTTAAAATGCCACGTGGCATCAACGTACACTTAAGAGAAGCGCATAAATAAATGTGCAAGTTCATATATTTTTCTAAATAATTTTGGACAGTAAAGATTATGATATATCACAAGGCAAATAGAATGTAAAAATAATAGCATGCAGGTAAAAAATGTATGTGAGGTAATAATGTTGAAATTTTCATTCAAACATCCCCATATTATTTTTTGTTCTGCAGTTTTTATATCTATAATAATACATTTTAGTTCTTGGTGCCTTTCAAAATCTAAAGGCACTTTACGAAATATGATATAAAACATTATAAATACAGGAAAACATGGATAAAACCCAGATAAAAACTACATTCAGTTCAAAGAGCCAGCCCAAGTTTTTTTTTTTTTTTTTGGTCGCTGCTATTCATCCTCCTCTCCTGAAGGGGGCAGCCCTTGATTCCAGCGGCAGGACCGAACTGAAGAAAGGAACAGTTTGTCCCGTCACCGGCTTTTTATTTAGCAGCAGAAGGTCGTCAGCAGCTGGACGGAATTTGTCACGATTCCGACAAAAAGAACAATAAAAATACGAATTAGTCGCAGGCTTCATGTTTGAGACGCAGAGGGATGTGAGTAGAAGTGAAAAAGTGGGTGACCTCACTTCGCGTTTGGTCGCGCTGTTATGAAACCTCGTTAGCGGCTGAACCAGCGCTAGTTGGGCTGAAAGCGGTCTTATCGGGGTAGGTTCGGTCTTCCTGTATAAAACTTACCCGCAGCAGGGGGGGATTAGGACTCGGACGCCGATTCCCTCCTTACCTTGGACCAAACCGGGATTCAGCTCGTCCAGATCTGCCTCCCTTGGACCGGTTTGATGGCCACCACAGCCGGTGCCCGGAGGTTACCCATGGGTGTGCGGACGTTGAGCGACTTTCTCCAGATCTCCGCTATGGGCTCCCCTCGCTCATGTCCTAAAGGTGAGCCGAGAGGGCGTCTGCGGCAAAACATCAGGTGAGCCTGTCTCAGATATTTGTTCACTTATGAGGATATAATGACGCAAAGTTCAGAACCGAGCCCATTTTTTGTGTCTGATGTGAAAGGTCACAGGTCAGATACCCATCTGATCTAACGTCCTAACCAAAATCATTATCAGCAATAATAATTATAAGTTCATAAGCAACAAAAATGTAAAGAAAACGCGTTTAAAACTAAAGATATCCAGGTAATCAGCCAGGACGTTAACAGAAATCCCATCTATCCATAAATCAGATGAGAGGAGACTTCCACATGGTGATAAAAATGTCAAATTTTTCTAGTCCTGCATTTCTAATTCAGAAAGTAAGAATAATTTTATTCATTTGCCATTCAATCTGACTCTTCTGTATTTTTCCTTCGCATAAACGCTCTGCTCAGATAATACCAGTGTTCTCCCAACGAACCCTCATGGTCCAGCTCGCCTAGGGCTATGAGTGCCTTTATACTTGGAAACTAGAATATAGTGGACTTTCTCTTTTGCCATTGTAAACTGCGCTCAGGGCACATTGTCACGTTTCCAGAATGCAGCTTCCATAAAAATCTATTCTCACCTTTCAGGCACCTGTCTTCGTGTGGCATTTTAATGACAAGAAGTCCCAGAATGCTTTGCCTCCAAGACTGGGACACGGTGTCTACTGTTCCCCAAAGCAGAAACTTCATCAGCCTAGCCAATAAAAGGAAGGAGTACTCAGAGCGTAGAATACTTGGGTAAGTTTCAAGCATCGGCTTGTTTGTTTGTTTGTTTGAAGCAGAAAAACAAAGCAAAGGATTGATTAACAGTGTGATGCTTGCTGCCAGGTATTCTATGCAGGAAATGTATGACGTAGTGGCCAATGTGGACGACTACAAGAACTTTGTGCCTTGGTGTACGAAGTCTCAGACCATCATGAGGAGAGCAGGTCACTCCAAAGCCCAGCTTGAAGTGGGATTTTCCCCGGTGGTGGAGAGATACACGTCCATGATCACTAGCGTTAGGCCTCATTTAGTCAAAGTAAGTGCGTGTTAGTGACGGACAAACGTCTGATCTTTAAACTCACACAAGTAAAATCCTTCAACATTTAGTTACAGCAAAGGTATTTACCAAGCACCTTTTTCTGTTGTAGTCATTTCCAACAGTGTTTTTTGTGTCGTTTTAGGCCGTGTGTACAGACGGAAAGCTGTTCAATCACCTGGAGACAATATGGCGCTTTAGTCCGGGCATTCCGGGGTATCCTCGCACCTGCACCGTAGACTTTTCTGTGAGTCGCCTGAAGCTCATCCCACCAGAGCGGGGGGATAGAGGGGATTGGAAAATAGTTCAAAATAAAATGACAAATGTAACTTTTTTTGGTTCTGTTTATATCAAACTTTTATATATTTTCAGTTTCCTTATGAGATGTTAGTGTCACCTCATCACATTTTCTTATCTTGCCGTTAACGGCACGTCTAAGTGTTTGTGAAGATTGCTGTGGTTGTGAAGCACTGTGCTCTCAGCTGTTGGAAGCCTTTGCCCACCGCTGTTGCACCCTCTAGGGTAACAGTCATAACATTTGTTCGATTAAAAACAAACTGAAAGTAAGTTTGTTGGCATTCTGTCTGGTTACAGAAAAGCTGAAGCAGTTTAACATGAATGTGACCATCAGGCTGCCAGCAGGACTCGGTCTTCCTAAATATTGTACATGATTGGCCTTATTTATCACCCTCTATAAGTCTTAACTTTTACCCCCAAACGGCTCCAACAGGTACACAAAGTAAATAAATGCTGCTTTATTTTTAACAGAAACTAGAATGTCAACATGTTTCCATGAAACAGGAAGTGCTCCTATTAGTGTTTCTGTCATATTAATTAATGTTCCTGTGTTCATTTCCAATAACCCCTCAACTCTCAGAAGACCTTTAGGGTCATGACTTGGTCTGAACGTGATAGTCTCTGGTTTGTAACAAATCCCTTTGGCTTTGACGCATCATAATTAAACAATCTTCTTTGGCAGATTTCCTTCGAGTTCCGCTCTTTGCTCCACTCCCAGTTGGCCACCATGTTCTTCGATGAAGTCGTAAAGCAGAACGTTGCTGCGTTCGAACGGCGAGCCTGCAAGATGTACGGTCAAGAGACTCGGATTCCTCGGGAGCTGATGTTTCACGAAGTTCATCAGACGTGATCTTGGTGACCACACGTCTCCATCTGGCCTTAAATGCCCCCCCACACTCAATTCAGTCAGCCCCAGCATCCCATCTTCACTCCTGGAAAAGTCAAAGCAGTTACAAAGGACTTCCAATTCCCAGTGTTGGAATTCTTGCCTCTAATTCATGCTTCTCTGTCTCATCGAGTCTGTCTGCCTCCAGTTTCCTAGCACAACCCACCATTACTGTCGCTCCATTGCAGTTACAGGCTGTATTTATGTAAACAGAGAACAGTAAACCCGTACATTGTGTTACTAGTGAAAAATTATTTTAAATGAACATTCTTCGATCTTTTTTAATAACTTATGGAAGTTCTGAAGGCCAGACCCATGCTGAGGACTCGTGGGTCACTGGGAGTCACTGGGACCTGAGGCTACTGTACTGGTTAGCATGTAAACAGCGGTACGATCAGCTGATCACATGTAAAAGCACACTTCGCCTTTACCATTTGCACCTGCTTCAGAATGAAATGTTAAAGTATGTCCAGTACAGCAATTCCTGCTTTATTTAGTGGGTATATGGAAGGTTTTGTTTATTCGGGCACGTGTGTGGTCACTGACAGTATTGTGTTCTTCAGAGGAGTGATGTAATCCTAACTAGTCTGACCTGTGAGGCTAGGGCGTAGCTTTACCTTGGCTGCTGTGCTGTGAAGATTGTACTCTTGAACATTGAGGCTCCTGCTGATTATTTTTAAACATTTGTTATTTTTTAGCTCACCTTAGAAGCAACCTGTTGATATGGGGCTGATAAGTTTGCACAAAACACTCAGGAGTGTACTGTGATGATGAGTGGAAGGGAAAACTGCAGCTTTATATTTGATATTTAAAAATACAGATATTAAAACACCATTTCATCTGATCTGATGCTTTATGTTGGGATTAAACAAATCTCATGTTCTGTAAAAAAAAAACCAAGATGGATAATAGTAAGTCATGGCCCATTTGGATGTGACCACATCCTCATCCATTTTATTTAAATCTTGCAGGTAGAATAAACATTACAAAAGACGTGTGTCGAATCATTTAAGTCACAAACTTGAAGACATTAAACGTGCAGAAAATCTTTCACTCAAGGCGTTTCCATTTTTGTTCTGAACGTGTTTTAAGTCGTCTTCACCTCCAGCAGACGTCAGCCCTCGACACTTTGCACTGGTCACCGTTGCACCAACAGGCGAGTGGAGAGGAGCTCAGCTGAGCAGCAGGAAACCAGAGTGGGTCTCAGGAATGTGGGACAGTTATTAATAACGACGCATGTGAGGGGTGGACACATGCACCATCTCTTCATTAGAGAATCCAGAAGTAACCTCCAGACTACACCTGCTCAGTGTGTGACCAGCCTCTTACCTGATGACCAGAGATAAGCTCCGCCCACGAGTGACAACAGGACTGATGAATCCAGTTAAATGTAAACAGATGCAGATGTAGTGAGTTTTATTACGATGAGCATAAATTAATGTTTCTACCCAAAACAGAGAAGGCAGTAGATCAAATACAGAACAAAACAGATCTGCACACCAAGAACGCTCCCAAAAAACTTTATTCAATACGTAACATTCCAGGTACGCCATTGTCCTCCTGACTACCTGTGTGCATCACTTTTTTTTCTGAAGCAGTACATCTAACAGAAATCATCTTTATTTTAACAATCCCTCTTTTTTAAAGGTTTCACGATCATCCAGATGTTCTAAAGATGTCAGGAAGCCCAGAGCAAGACCAGTGTTCTTCAAAAACAGCTTTCATTTGTGTGAAGAAAAATATGTCACATAGTTGTTAATAAAAACTTTTATTTTTCTTTTGTTAGGTTTTCCAACGACTGCCGTTTAAGCTTTTCTTGACCCATTCAGCTCTAAACCCAAACCTTTCCCTGAATCCGTTAGATGACCTTTATTCTCCTCTACGATCAAAATAACCACTTATGAACAACCATGGAAGAACACACACCGGCGCCTAATGAAGCCGGAACAGAGAGTGATGCTTCTGAGCCGACCAAACAAAGCCAACTACTTACTCACACTGCAGAGTTGTGTGTGGAACAGCAAGGGTGTACCTCATAGACATGGAGTGTGGACAAGCCAGGACTTAAGAGCAAGCATGAAACCTTCAAATGAAACACCCGAAAAACTAAAAACCCACAAAGAAAAGCCAAAACTGTATTTACAAGATAGCTGCAGTTTTCTTTTGTTCGTTGTGAGAATCCGACGGAAACCGGCGAGGCTAGACCCCATGATGTCGTTGGTAAACTGTGGTTGTTATGAGCTCATACATTCAAGCTACACATATATACCTATGTACACAAATTATAAATAAAACCACAAAATGAGAACCCAAAAACTTTAGTTTTTTTGTTTTTTTTTTACATGTTCAAAAAAATAAATTTGTAAAAAAAGGTACACCATCAACCTGGCTGGGTTCAACTTCTAAAAATTAGAAAATCCAATTAAGCAAGTGCTCATTTTAGAGGAGTTGTTGTTTGAAGCGCTCTTCTGTGGGGACAAACTCGGGACTAAAAAAAACAGAACAAACTCAGCTGGGCCAACTACAAAGCCTCCGCATTACACTTGTGTTTCACGCTTGCTCTTAAGGACTCACCTTCTGGCTTCCAGTTACAATGCCGCTCACTCAGATTTAAATGACTGTTGCTGTACACTACTCCCTACTCCCAACGGTTCACTAGACCCGTAGAGCAGATCGTTAAAACCAGGAAAGTTAAAGGGACAATAAAGTTATTTTGATCATAGAGGTAACAGAAGCCATTTTCAAGAAGAAGAAAGAAAAATACACGTAGGACAAAAGGGAGATCAAAGATTTAAAGGGGCAGCATCTTTTAAATGATAAAAAACATGTTCTGGTTGTAAATTGTGTTTCTGTTTTAATGGAGTGTTCAACGTGAGGGAGCGAAACACAACGGCCCATTAGACGGGAGGAAAACATTGCATAGAAGAAAAATAAAGACTTTTATTCGATGATCTTTTGCTACCTAATCCTTAAACTACAGATGATCAGAAAAAAATGAGAGCGAGGATTAATGGTGTAGTTCATGCCCACAGCGCCTTCGTGGTCCTGACTCGGCCATTTGGGGGGGGGGACTGGAACTGTTCATGATTACATGTGTGTAACGTTCCAAACATATACAGGAATGATGTCAGTGGTTAACTAAACACACTTCAACACTAGTGGTGGGAGACTTTAAAACGGCCCTTCTTTTGTCATTAACATTAAAAGCATACTGTCTCTTTGAATCCCCGGGTTGGAAACAACAGAGGGTCACCTGGTGCCTGCCTCTCCAGTATTCTTCACATCTTCTCACCCTTCACCCCTGATGTTTGGAGGCGGGGCTTCAGCCTGACTTGGCTCCAACCAGAGTCATCAGTCCATCCGTGCTCATGGATTTGGGGCGCTCCAGGGGGAATCCCAGGGCTCTACTCCACACCAGCTGAGCGAGTACGCCCAAAGCACGAGACACACCAAAGAGGACGGTGTAGTAGTTCATCTCCGTCATTCCATAGTACTGCACACAAGGTGAAAACACGGTCAGCGATGCCTTCCATCTATGGTTTCTGAGATGACACGACCAAAGGGATGAATGGCATCTTACCTGCAGCAGCACTCCGCTGTGGGCGTCCACATTGGGCCAGGGGTTCTTGGCTTTGCCCTGCTCCAGGAGCACGTTGGGTACGATCTTGTAAAGCTGGGCGACCAACTTAAACATGGGATCGTTGGGCAGATGCTTCAGGGCAAACTCACGCTGGCATGTGTAACGCGGGTCGGTCTTCCTCAGGACAGCGTGGCCATAACCTGGAACCACCTGCAGCCAAGACCACATACTCTCAGTCGGTCCTGTGCTAAAGATACTACCAGTCCAAGTACTGCTGCTGCTTTTGCAGACAAGTTATTTTGAAATTTTAGAGCTGAGGAAGAAAACAAAAGCTGAGAGCAGGTGAAACCAATAAGGCTTACAGAGCGTCACAGAAACAACAACTCGTGATGAGAGCTAGTGTGTTTTTACCCTGCCAGATTTGAGTGTGTTCCAGATGTAATCCCTCATTCTTTCATCAGACACCTCGCCTCCCAGTTCCTTCTGCAAGGCAGTCAGCCACACCAGCACTTCCTGTACAGCGCAACAGACCACACGTTAAACGACGAGTCGCATAAGGCATAACCAGTTGGTCGTGAACATAAAGAAAAGCAACACCAGTAGAAGACAACACTGACAGCTCAGTGCCGTCACATGAAATTGAAATTGTCAGGGAGCGCTTTTAAAACCACTTATTACTTTGACTTATATTATTACTTCTAACAGGAACCTGAACACGGACTGAAATAAGCAGCAGAAACACAATTATAAAATCATCAAATATTAATGATGATTTTCAGTCAGTTTTCAATCTAACTTTATTTTATTTAATTTCCTAACTGAGGCAGACTGTCGAGGTAAATTTGTTTCAACTATCCACGCTTCACTTCTTCAGCTCCGTTTGCAAATACAACAGATGGAGACAGACATGTAAAGACATTTCTGAACTAGGGACGCTACGAAAATGACCCCCAAAAGAGAATTTTCGGCCGAAACAGACCGTCAGATAAACCGTTTTCGTTTCATCTCACTCCACCTTATTTGGCAACTTGCTCTTTGCTTAATAAAAACAGTAAATTCAGATTTCAAAAGTAAAGTTTTCCCCTTTAGTAATGCTGTTTTATTAGGATGGTTGGAATATTCATGTCGATTATGTGACGAGCTTTTATTTTCTGTTTCACATCTACCTCGTCTGCCTGGCTTTTTTCCTTCTTCCTTCACATTCCTGCTACGTCCGTCACTATTAGCGGCATTTTTATTGTCCTCTCTACATCCACCGTGTCCTTGGATGATGTCTGATCCACATGAAGCACACAGATTCTGCTGCTGCACGCAGCAGCAGCATCACTCCCTTTATCAATGGACGAGTGAACCGCGGTGACGAACCAGCATCTTCAGAGGGTAAATATTACGTTTCAGAATCAGAAATTACCAAAGAGCTTTGTCAACAGTGAACAGACCTGTCAGCACTGCACGTTTCTCCTCTCTAATAAATAATAATAATAATCGCCCTCTGCTCGTCTCCGACGGGGGTGGGGATTTCAATAGAAACACCCAAAGGTATTGCTCAGATTGAAGTTACACATCCCCACTATCTCCTGGTGTAAAGTAAGAAATTCATTAGAGCTGAGGAAAATAATCAAATAATCGATGCATCGGGATGCGGACATAAACGATTCTGCATCGTAGAAGAGTACGCCATAATCGATTATAGTGGAATGTAGTTTTGTTTTTTTTAATGGCGGCACCAGCGCAGATCCAAATCTGTCAAGAGTGAGCGTCCTCCACATTTACCTCCGCCTTAATGTGGTACTGCAGGGCTGAGCGATAGAGTTGTCACCCGAGACCAAACCGGAACCGAATCAGCCCGACCGGTTCTGTTGGATTTGGGCCGTGAATTATGTTAATTGAGCGGTTGTCGTGCGGCGCGCTCCGCTCGCTCGATCAGCGACAGAGAGAGAGAGAGAGACACTGTCTGCTCAGAGAGACGATCGGAGGACGCTCCTCCAAACACGCGTTATTATTTTCATAATTTAATTATTATTTCTCCTGGAAGCGCTCAGTCAGACTGCTTGTTGTAATGTAGGGAGAGCCGGTCTTGGGGAGGGGGCGGGGTCAGTGACAGCGGCTGCAGCGTGATCGTCTGTCTCTTTTATTTAGGGACACGGAGAAGTTAAAAGGAGAGAGAAATAGAAGTTCTTGTTCCACTTTATTATTTTGTGTCATGAAGATAAACTGATGTTAAACTCATCTTAAAGAGAAACTGGGAGGAAGCTTTGGTTCATTTTAAGTTACAGGAGTTCTTGTCTCCTATCTGCTCCTCCAGAGACAGCATGGACACGAGGGTTACATGGTGAGGGTCCCACAGGACAGGTTAGTGGAAAGGTTTGTAGTTAGCTGGTTAGTGAAGGAGATCCATCAGCTGGGTAATTTAATCCTAATCCAGCCCACAGCCTTCTGCTGGTGTTATTATCAGAAAGAATAAAACACACATCTTAAATATTATTGGAAGTGTAGAATTTGTTTCATGTTTTATTATTTTCTGCATCAAACAGAACTTGATTCATTCTCCAACATTTCAGAAATGAACCACCGGGTTCAAATAAAATAACAAACTAAGTCAAACATTTCATTTGGTGTTATTTCTGACACCCTTGAGCTGTGGCATAAATATTTGACTCTAGAGCTGCTCAGAGACATTAAACACTCATATATGAACCCATTATGTATTTTATTATTACATTATGTGTCCTGTTGGTTTTCAGTATTTTTTTCAGATTTTGTGAGTTTTTGCAAAGCGTGTTTTTCTCAGCCTGAGGCGTGGTGTTGAACCAGGAAACAGATGTTTTACTTTGTTAAATCTTCTTAAATGTTTAAAATGTTTTGTCCTAACCTGTTGTGAATGGAGAGCTTTTGAGGGATGGCAGGTTGTGTCAATTACGTTTTAGATATAAAAAAAAATAAAAAGCAGTTATCTGACATCTTCTATTTATCGATGAAAACAAATCAATATGAAATAATCGTGATGCATCGTGATGCATCGGGATATCGAATCGAATTGAATTGTTGACCCAATAATCGTAATCGAATCGAATCGGGAGACAAGTGAAGATTCACACCTCTAAAATTCATGAGGGATATAATTGCAGCTGTGGCGTTTAAAGGGTTATTTTTACAGTCTCAGCAGGCTTTTCAGTTATAAGCCTGTGCATGTATTATTTTGATTTATTATTATAATGTACATGAGTGGGGTCAAGGTCTTGATTTTAGTGAGGTTAGTACACGTCATAGCCATTAACGCTATGGTTGTAATTACTGAAACGATCATTTTTTTCGGTGTTTCAGCCTTGGTTTCCTCATTTTCAGCCAAGAATTTTCATTTTGGTGCATCCCTATTCTGAACCCTATTTATGTTTGAATGTCTTCTCTGTGGAAGGTTTACTGGGAGGCAACTGGTGAATTTGGATCCTGTCTAGGGGATGATGTGGACGAACCTGATTGGCCAGGCCGTGCAGCGGACCAGCCAGACCGTTCATGGCAGCGCTGAAGGACAGGTAGGGATCAGACAGGGCGCTCCCCACTAGGTGGCTAGTGTGGGCGCTGACATTTCCTCCTTCATGATCGCTATTAAAACAAAAAGAGTTATTGGTAAATATTTACTAATCAAGTCAATGGTTTTCTATTCTTTCAGCAGTCCAAAGAAACCATCTAATCCTACATGAGCTCAGCTCTTTGTCCACTTTTAATCTACTCCATGCTTTTTAGTAAAAAACAGAAAACACTGGAAACTGACCTTTGTGTTTCAAAGATTTTGGACATTTCAGTAAAACATTCTTTATCCAAACTAAAAATGTGGCATAAACCAAGCTATTTGTTCACAACACTGTTAGTTTCACTCTTGTAAACAGGTCTTTTTGCTGCAGATATCGTGGTTGACATGAGGAAATACAGAAAAATAAACACCCAAAATTGGGTCACATTTCACTAGTGGGCCATTCCCATCTGTACCGGGTCGGCCCGGGCCGGGTAGCCCCAGTCGGCCCCAGCATGGCCCGGTTGATTCCACACAACCTTGCCTTAAGCCCATGTGGGCTGATTCTACCCACCAATCAGAGGCTTGCTCTAATGGAAGGTGTGAATTTGCTGTCAGCAGTGGGTGTGTTGGCCCTGGTCGGCCTGAAGCAGACCCCCTCGAGAAGAGGGCTGAGAATGAGCCTTGGTTGGCCCGGAAAAATACCAGGCCACCCAGACATGTAAACAACCTACGCTACCCGGCCCGGTACAGATGGGAATGGCCCATAGTAGTCAAGCTGATGGGGATGGCTTCAAACCGCATTCAGTTTAGAGATTAAATGACTGATATTATGGGTATAAGCCTGTCCTCACACCCGTTTGGGAGTGTGTGTGTGAATCTGAGATGCTACCTGTGGATAGTGAGGTAGAGTCTCATCAGCTCAGTGAACTGGGGCTCGCTGTAGCCCAGCATATTGGTGAAGTTGTGGGACCAGTCCAGGTTAGAGTCAATGGCTCCGATGCTGCTGCCTTCACGATAAAGATTGCGGTAAATCTTAGCAGCGATGCAGGGCAACTTGGCAATCAAGTCCATGGAGTCTTCGTAGACAAACTGGGAAAAACCAAAATAATAAAATTTCACCCAGTAGAACAGACTTTTCCTTCTCATGTTCGGTCACTGGCAGGACCGGATGTGTGTGTGTGCGACCTCACCTCCCAGTACTTGGACTTATGGACCCCCTCAGAGTAGGCCCGTGCAAAGCTGCTCTCGCTGTTTAGAGCTGTGATGGCGGCACTGAACTGGGACATGGGGTGCAGGTTTGTGGGGAAATTATCCAGCATGGTGACAACATGAGAGGGGAGTGCCGCTCTTTTCGCCCACTCTTTGGACACCCAGTTTACCTAGAAAAGGAGGGGTCAAGTTAAGGTCAAGCTAAGGGGTTGGAGGGGGGGTCCTTATTTGGCCACTTTATACAAGTACACATCTGTTAAAAGGGGCAAAAGTCATTTTTCTGTGAAATGTTACAATTAGCTAAGAAAAGTATGTTTATCACTTAATTACATATAAACACTTGCAACAAGATAAGCCGGCAGCAATAAAGTCCCAGCAGACGTCCTCTTGAGTCAGCTGTGACTACAGATCACATTACACTTATGTAGATAACCACGTGAAGTGTCCATGTTTTGGTGCTCCTAAAGTACAGGTCCTTCTAAAAAAATTTGCATATTGTGATGAAGTTCATTATTTTCTGTAATGTACTGATAAACATTAGACTTTCATATATATTAGATTCATTACACACAGCTGAAGTAGTTCAAGCCTTTTATCGTTTCTAATACTGATGATGTTGGCATACAGCTCATGAAAATCCAAATTTCAATCTCCAAAAACAATATATGAAAGTCTAATATTTATCAGTAAGTTACAGACAATAATGAACTTTATCACAATATGCCTTTTGTTTTTTATCAGAAGGACCTGTAAATGGTCTGTATTTGTGTAGCAACTTCTTAGGGTTCTACAACCCCCCAAGGCACTTCACAACACAATCTGTCATTCACCCATTCACACGCTGGTGGAGATGAGCTACGATGTAGCTACAGCTGCCATGGGGTGCAATGAGAGAGGTGAGGCTGCTGAACACTGGCGCCACCGGTCCGTACGAGCACCACTAGCAGGCAAGGCGGTTTAAGTGTCTTGCCAAAGGACACAACAGCAGCTTTCTCTGGTCCTGTCTTAGCTGTTGTTTGCTCTGAGCATGGTTCATTTAGAGATGTGATGCTACAGGCATCAGCCAGGTTAAAAGACAAGAGCTTGGACAGCAGTTGTGTGGATGAGACTGGTTCTAGCAGCTCAGATAAGCACGGGTTCCTACCAAGGTCTCTGAAAGGACAGGATGGAAATTTGAGGCAGTTCTGTAAACCAAACGGGTCCCAACTGGAACCTAATAAACAGGCCTGTGAGTGAATATTCAGGTGTGTAGACCTGTTTCCCACTACATGACATTACGGACTACTTTTAGAGCCCAGCATGTTTAGGTACCAGCTGCACCAGCCCCTCCAGTCTTCAGATGAGGGAAGTCTTGCATTTTAGACTTAAATGTTTGAAGTTAATCCTAATAGATTTAAAAATACGGTTTAAATTTGTAGAAAAGGGCTCAACCAATGTATGTTTGGATTAGCCTCCATGGCTACAGTGGGGCTAAAGTGTATTTAGCCTCCAATTGTGCAATTTCTCCCACTTAAAAAGACGAGGCCTGCAATTTTCCATCAAAGGTATATCTCACCTATAAGAGACAAAGAGAGAAAAAAAAATCCAGAAAATCACATTTGTCTGATTTTGAGGAATTTATTTGCAAATTATGGTGGAAAAATGAATATTTGGCAAGTAATGAAAGTCCATCTCAATGTGTTATCTACCCTTTGTTGGCAATGACAGAGGTTGAATATTTTTTGACCCCACGGGGTGAGATCTTGCATGGAGCCACTGATGGAGGGAGATTATCAGTGGTCTTGTACGTCTTCCCCTTCCTAATAATTGTTCCCACAGTTGATTTCTTCACACCAAGCTGCGTACCTATTGCAGATTCAGTCATCCCAGCCTGGTGCAGGACTACAATTCTGTTTCTCTTACAGAAGAAGTTACAGGTTTGTGAGAGCCAGAAATGTTGCTCGTTTATATGAGACCAAATACTTACTTTCCATCATAATTTGCAAATAAATTCTTTAAAAATCAGACAATGTGATTTTCTGGATATTTTTATTCCTCATAGTTGAGGTATACCCGTGATTAAATATAACAGGCCTCTCATCTATTTAAGTGGGAGAACCTGCACAATAGGAGGCTGACTAAATACTTTTTTGCACCAGTGTATCACGTATATAATTACAGCTTGAGCTGCAGTTATTAACGGTGAAGTGCTTTGAGCTTAAACACCAAGTCAAAAATAAACCCTGAAACGTAATCTACTCTTAACTTTTATAATCCTACATCATATTTGATACTCTGGTCACAAGCCTTTGTTTAAATTACATTCTTATTCAGACAGAATCACTATTACAGGGTATCTGCAGGTTTAAGGGAGTCAAATTTAAGACTTTTTAAGACCTTTTTAAGGCCACTTTGACCACATTTAAGCTACTTTTGAAATTAAATTTAAGCTATAATTTCTAGCTATTGCCTGGAACCGAGCAAAAGTGGGATTAACCATCCAGTTACCATCAAACTTGCACGTCCCCATGGCGCAAGCTCCCACTAGCTTAACCAGCTCATGTGCTCATCTAAAAATAGTCCCCTGTCACAACCAACTGAATGTGTACGGTTCTGCTTACGCCAACACCATACACAAAAAATGCTGAATACTAACTAGAAATTCAAAAAATTTAATAGAAACAAAACGATTTTGTTTATTGGGTCTTTGGTAATCTAAGACCTTTGGAAACTGTATTTAAGGATTATTTGTCATTTTTAAGGATTTTTAAGGCCTTAAATTTGGAAAAGCAAATTTAAGACGTTTTAAGACTTTTTAAGGACCTGCGGATACCCTGTATTATTCAACAGGAAGTAAAGGGAAGTCAAGAAATCCTCGTCTGAGATTCCAGGACTGACTGAGGCAAAAAGAACATCAGTTCACTCGTGTACCATCAATAATTTATTGTGATGCTCACCTGCTCCTCAGTGGGGACCTGTCCTGTGATCAGCAGCCAAAACAGGCCTTCAGGCAGGGGCTCCTCGCCTCCTGGAGCTTTGGGCAGCAACTTCTGACACTCTGGAATGCTGTAGCCCCTGAAGCGGATGCCCTGTGGGTTAACGGACAAGAGAAAAGGTCAAACAAATTATTTCATGTGGTTATCCAACGTTCTTTCACACTTTCCTGCAATGCTAAATAAAAAAGGAAACTTTAATACAAGCTCCAAGTAGGGATGGGCCGTACTGTATTGTTCACGATAATACCGGTAAAATCTTCTTGCCCGGGGAAAAGAAAAACCTGTCTCATTTCTGTGACTGTTGAACTCTGGACATGAACGCCATCACCCTGTTCTCTCCTGCTCAGCCCTCCATGCATTTTGAAGTTCTTAAACATCAGCTACCAAACTGGATAATACCTAATTCTGCACAAGAACAATGACATATTTTGTTATTCAAATAAAGAGGAGTAAGATCTTCCAAAAATCAGAGTTCTGCAGAACCTCAGAACTTTGTGACAAGTCAAACAGTAAAAATGTGACATCTGTGGTTACTGATCTGCTAAGTTTTCAATCATTCACTTGGGAATCATGCCGTTTTGATGTTAATATGGTTAGAATGGATATAAGGAATTCAGAATAAATTAAAAGAAATTGTACTATGTGAAACAAGTCACACAGATTTAGTAAGGATGTAGTAATATAGCAGAAGAGTCAGTAAATGAAAAACAACTGTACTCTGCCACTTCATCAGAATATTGTGAAATGTTATGGTTTTATTTTGAGGCCATGTCGCCCACCCCTAGCTCCAAGTGTCCTTCCTTGTGAAATGTGAAAACACAGACAAGACTCCCTGCTGACAGCTCTCACTTTAGGCTGAAAACTGTCGATTCAAGAGTCCTCCGAGAAGCTGTCAGAAGAGTTTAAAGCATCGACTAACGACACACAAACAAGAAATCTCTTCTTTCACTGGTTTATCTGCTAAATGCTGACAGATGGGACTCTTAAGCGAAAGGAAACTGAAATAACTTACATACACACGTAACTCTTAGTGATCTAAACTGTGTCGAAGGTCAGACTGTTGCTTTTGCAGGAAGACACAGGAGTGGCCAGTGAGTCGGTATACGTCATCAGCGTGACTGTAGCACTCACCTCCTCAGGGTCCAACACTGAGGTTTCATATACCAGACCCTTCATCCCTCTCATACCACCATAGACCTGTGGGAGGAACAGAGGAACTCTAAGCATTTTCTGGCCACAAAATATCTGCGACATTAAATTAACTTGCAGTAACAAGCCCACTACGCTGGAACCCCTTTAAAGCCTTAAAGTACACGACTGACTGATTTTACATACTGGTGTATATACTGGTCTGAGACTTGGTATGACCACAAGACTAAGAGGAATACATTTATTTTCAATACACATCAATATGATCCATTAGGCCTTATTGCAGTGCTGTGGATGTGTGAGCCCAGACCAGCCTGTTTCAGGTTTTCAGTGACTCAGCTGAAATTTTCTCTGTTGGCAGGAATCAGTTTATACGTGACCTCTGAGGGAGATGACCGTACAGTGATACCTGACACAGCCAACGAGCCTGGGCAGGCCTAAATGGATTACATGTAGCCAACTACCATGCCACAATTAGTCTTCGTCACAGCCTTTGGCCTCAATGCCCTTCCCTAGATTAATTCCCTTTTAACTTGGACTTGCATCTCCAATATTCTGCTCACTTCAGATTTACTCAACATAGCACTACTTACCATATCAACAGTAATCTGGCCTATGTTGGTTTTGCCATACTGCTGTTTGAAGTTTTTGATCCTGGTCTGTTCTTTGGGAATGAGGTCTGACAAAACATCCCTCAGATTCTGTGGAAGAAAATAAAACCATTGACCTCAACACGTAGCATCACACGGGTCGGCATGTCCTGGTACAATAACAGTGGAGATAGAGAACAGACCAATACAACAGGAGCCTGTTAATTCGATAGAACACAAAAATGTGAGCCAATATGAAGCCAGGGTTTCCCCCAATGCTTTATAAGCCTGGCGGGCTGCCAGGCTTTGCTTGGCCACCCGCCAGGCTAAGCGTCATGCCCCGCCCTCCTTTCCGACCCTACCGTGTCCGCTGACATGAACGGCGCAACGAAACTAGAGCCCTCCATCAGCTAATACTGGTGAGAAACGGCAGCGGAATGTGTGCACCCCACACCCCCGCTCTCACGTAGGGCTGGGCGATATGGCAAAAATAGAATATCACGATTTTTCCAATATTTTATCACGATTTCGATTTTATCACGATTTTTTTTATCCATGAATAGCATAACTTCAATTGCGTATAAAAGAAGAGAAACATTGAATAAATAAACATTTATTCATATTAGGGATAATCAACACAGTGCTAACACACTTATATTTTAAACTCACACCAGAGATGATAAAAGCCCTGAGAGAAACAATTACAAAAATCAGTTTTTCTCGTTTTTCAAGTAACTTAACATAAATTAAAATCGTAAACATATTTAAAGTGCAAACATGACAATTGCAAACGTATTGTGCAAACATTAACTTGTTCAAAATACTATGTAGCTCCCAGTTGCTCATGTAGTGGATAGTTAAGCTCAAATACGGCTCTGATGTGCGGCTGGACCAGAGATCGCTTGTGGTAGCAAATAACTGCGCATTCTGAATATTTTCTGCAACAAGTCTCTAAATAAAGTAAAATTTTCCAGTGCAGATTGGAGACAACCCATAGAAGCACTGATTTGATCTCATTTCAGAGAAAAATAGAACAGGTTAGATGCACCTAATAAATAAAATTACTAACAAACTCAGGAATCTTTCTTTGCTTCACTGTTCTGGTGCTGAAAATATCACTAATGCGGATGAAAGGAGATACACAGATGAATGCACCTCTTATTATTTGGAAACTACATTTACTGCAGCTGGCAGAGGCAGAGATTGTTTCTATTGATACACGGAGTTTACAGAATCATTTTAAATGTTAATGGGGGAAGACTGCAGGAGGGAGCGGTAAAATACAGGGGGTCCCAGCAAAAACAAGAAACTACGAGTCTGATGAAACCCGCTGGTTTTCCATCAGGCAGTCACGGGGCAGCTCCATCGACCCAGTGACCGAGCTCAGTCGGTACCGACACCGGCTCGGCAGAGGGTGGACGAGCCGAGGCGACGTCGTGCTCTGCTTAAGAAGCGGTGTTATTTTCCTGCTTCAGAAGAAGCGTCCAACGTGTTTTTACGCTTTCTCCGAGACATGTCAAGTCGCTAAGTTGTTAGCGCCGCGCGCTAAGGAAACCCTGCGTTCCTCTTCGGAACGAAAACCTCGTTGTCGCTCAGCCGCGGCGAAGGCATGTTTGATCACACACAGGTGAAAACAAGCGGGGCACTAATAGTATGACTCACTCTGATTGGTTAAGGGTCAAACAAAGGCGTGTCATTCCCCTGAGGTAAGTTCCCTTTTCATTCAGAGGCAGAAATTCAACAGCAGAGCTGTGAATCGTGATAAAACGGTCTCTCAAAAATGACAGACCGTCAGATGTGTAGATCGTAAAACGGTCTAAAATCGTCATATCGCCCAGCCCTACTCTCACGGAGGAGTGCTGCGGGACGGAGCGCGCGACCCCACCCTGATGGCCGAATCCGCCAGGCTTAACTCATTTTCAGGGGGGAAACCCTGATGAAGCATTTCTAAATATGTAGACAAAATAAATATACTCACTGTTGTTGAAGCACTGGCATTTCTAGCAGCCACAAATAAGTTGGTGGCGTTCTGAAAATTTGACAAAAAGGGAAAAAAATGGTTTAGAACAACAACAAACTTTAATACATAAACAGAAACTAATGAGAAAACCTCAAAGCTACTAAACATTGTGAAAAGACCATAGAATTGCAATTTTCCATTTCCTATAATAACTTTTTATAGCGCCTTTAAACAAAATGTTGCACAATGTAGAAAAACCACCGCAAGAGTAAAAAAGAGAATTTATAAAAACCATAAGAAAAAGGAATTAAAACACAAGTAAAAAACTAAGTACAACCAAAACAAAGTGAAACAAAAAATAAATAAAATAAAAATTTTACCATACCATATGCCAATATTTATACATTTCAGATTTTAAACTGCTTTCAGTAATGACTGGATCTTTGTGACCTCGCTCTCATGAAACAAGACGGCTAAAGGGGGCATATCATGGAAAATCCACTTTTGGGAGCTTTTCACCAAGTGATGTCATTTCCTCATGAGAAATACCCACAAACCCATTTTTGGCTGCATTCACACTTTTTTCTGTCTCAGCTTCAATTTGGTCAATACAAAGTTTTTTTTTAATACTTTGTTTATTTAGCCAATATGAGTCAATGTGAGGTGTGCAGAGTAAATCAACTAAAATGCTGCTTGAAAATGACCAAATTCTAAATTTAGACACAAAACATTTGATAGAAAATGATCAATAAAACTAAAATATAGATAAATGAAAATCGGCTTCAGTTGGCTACAAAAAATATTGTCGACACCACCGGGAGTCAAACGGGCATCAGCTCATGGCAAAATAAGATGAAAGGCAGGCACTGGACTATAAAGGCCAATAGACCCCTTATCAGTCTACATCACGACCGTCGCAACCCATCCCATTCCACTTTATTGCGAATGTCCTAGGCAGAACGCGTTAGCTTGGAGCTGAGCTGCTATCATGCCATCATCTTGTTGTGTTGTTGGTTGCACAAACTGCGATAACAACAAAACTCACAAGTTTTACCGAAATCCATCAACTCGGACCCCTTTCAGGGCACATAAAAGACATCTCTGGTTGCAAGCCATCGGAAGAAGTGACTAGAACGAGGAGATAATAAAAAATGCATCGATCTGCAGTGACTACTTCATATCAGGTAAGCACAACATGAGCTTAGAAGTGTCGCTGGTTAACGCAGTTCAGGATCGGTTTAACACACTTAGGTTAAGACAGTTAGAAAACAAGTTTGGATTAGGGATGAAGCTATCGAATATTTTTGTAATCGAGTCCTCTATCGAATATTTTATCGATTAATCGAGTACTCTAATAAATTACCATTTAGCGTTTGTAAACCATTATATCAAATAGCATTTTGTAAAATATGAAAAAGCTCTTAAAATGAGCAAGAAATTGCCAGTTATTCTTCAAGTATTATTCAAAATTAGTTTTCAAAACTTCAGCACTTCAACTTTACTTCACAGTAAACAAATGCGAGCAGCTGCAGCCCAAACAGCACCAGAACCGCTCACAGCGCATGCGCAAACATGGCTCGCCAGCTATTTCCCTATTAACACTAGGGTTGTCACGGTGTGAAAATTTAACCTCACGGTTATTGTGACCAAAATTATCACGGTTTTCGGTATTATCGCAGTACTTTTTTTAAATGTGTTACATTTTCAAAATAAACCCTGTATATCAGGAAAATTTTGTCCTCAGTTTGTGTCTAAATTTAGCCTAAAATTTGTTATTTTGTAATTATGTTTATTTGTTTACATTTTTCCCATTTAGTCTTTAAAATACCAATATTTGTCCATAACTTCTTATTTTTTTGTCTGTTTGATGTCATCATTTTAAAAATATTAGACCAGATGATACTCAGTACTCAAGTAGCCTTCTAATACTTTTTTTACTCTTACTTGAGTAATAAACCCTATATCAGTAAAATATTGTCCTCTGTGTCCTTCCAGTGAGCTTTGCAGATTTGGGAAAATGTCATCAGTCAGTAATCATTGTTAAATTCATAATTATTCTCGGAGAGAGACCAACTCTTATCTGCACCTGGGAGCCCCGTAATGCATAGCGTCATTTCAACATGGGGATGTCCACAACACGGTTTATATGCAGGCGCTGCGGGTTCTTTATATAGCGACTAGTTTCATTCTCCCTTAACCCAAATCCTCGGATCACGCATTTTAGCTAAAACGCTAACGTTAGCTTGCCTTGCGTTGACTGTAGAGTTGTGGGTGATGGTCACGTAGATGTGTCATGAGATTTGAAGCGTTGCTGCCTTTCACAGACACTTTTTCCTGCACGTGTTGCAAACAGGATAGCCGTCTTCTATCAACTGTCCCTCGGCATTATTCAAATATCCAAAACATGCCCATACTTCCCACTTTGTCTGCTTTGAGGGATAATAAATGTCCTGAGCGCTGCCGTCTCCTCCTTTGGCCATTATTTCAGCTTTAGCTTCAAGAAAGTTTTGGTTGTAAACAACAAAGTGCGCATGTGCCGCCGGCAACTTCAGCCGATGATACAGTGGCTGGTAAGGGTCACTGCGCCTACACCGCAGCCACGATAATCCACCGAGATATATTTTTTTTAAAAACAAGACGGTTATTATTGTCAACTTTTTTACCGGGGTTTACCGCCACACCGGTTACCGTGACAACCCTAATTAAAACAAGTAAGTTTTAATTTCTACACTTTTTTTCTCACACAATAACAAGGATTGTCGAGAAAGCATGTTTGCCGTGGTTATGTCAAATTATACTGATCACCAAACATTTATTTACTTTCTTTCATTTTCCTCCACCACTCACATAAATACCTGTGTCCTCCTGCAGCAATCCCGTGGGACAACAGACATCAATAACAACACCGTAAAAAGTCTGACGTGTTGTGTAAAAACAGCTATTTTTAGCACATTTTAGGTCCGACGTGTTGCTACCAGACGCACAGTGTGAGCTGAAACCGAGAACTACAAATGAAAAAGTCGCAGTGTCCGAAGAATATATAGAAATACAGGCTAAAATGCATTATCTTGTAGAGGCTCCAAGTCCGCTTGCAGAAGTGACATTTACATGTGGATGCCAGGTGCTGCAGCATGGAGGATGTGGTGTTGTGGTAGGCTAAATCCATTTTACAGTATTTACACTGGACTACGTATTCTACCTTGGTCCCACACCTTTGACATTTCCTGTCTTTTTCGCACTCCACAGGGGTCCACGTTGTCCGCCATGGCTTAAGAGAGTTACATTCGTTACTCGCGTGTGCATTCAGTGCAGTGTGTATGTGCGTCACTTATTTCGGTCCGGGTGAAACATGACCCCGGGCGATTGCAAAGCCATGAATTAATTAAACATGAACTAAACTAAGCCTCGAGGCAGAGAATTTGACTCTAGGCTTTTCTGTACTCGAATTATTCGAGGTACTGGAGGAATCGTTTCAGCCCTAGGTTGGATACGATTAACAAAGGTAGGATAGGGTTTTGGTTGCAACTGATGACTTTAGCATTATACTAACGCCACGGTAGACTCAGCCATGCTAGTTACTGCTAATCGCTGCTAACACAGCATGAAGTCACAGGAAAACTTGTTTCTGTACAGGAGAAACATCCGAAGACATTGACTGCCCTGACTTTGTCCCGTCTATCTCCCCTACACTAGCCAGTCCGACAATGACAGTTAAGGAGAAGTGGAGTGGTAAATCACGTTTCATAGCTTCTGTATATGTTGTTATTACTGAAGAAGCGACATGACTCCAACATACTATGAGTGGAAGAGCAAATAATGGAGAGGTCTCCTAACTGTGGCTCTGGATCCCCAAGAGGCCAGGAATAGAGACTGTGTGTCGATCAGTAAAGAGTGGATACGCAGCCATTGCAGTTTGGGTCATTTTGTCATGTCGTTTATCCACTCATCTGCATGTAATGCGTAGGGGTCTTTAAGTCGTTTCCCATTCACTAAAGTTAACTTTGCTGCATAATACTTCTGGTCACTTGGTGACAAACTGCTGTAGTATGCTGAAAACATCGCTAGCTAACAACAAACGACAACTAACACAATGACCGCTGAAAACAATACTGTCTTAAGCCGGGCGTACACTGTGCGACTTTTTCACTCGCAGCGTTCAGCTTCAGCTCAAACTGTACGACTTCCTCGCAGGGCAGATCTCACGAGTCGTGTGCTCACACTGCACGACCCAGTTCTCGCATGCGACCTGACTGCTCACACTGTACGTATGGTAGCAACACGTCGGCCCTAAAAATGTGCTAAAAATAGCAGTTTTTACACAACACGTCAGACTTTTTTGTCTTCCCTGTTGTCCTTCGGGAGTGCTGCAGGAGGACACACAGGGATTTATGGGGGTTGGATGAGGAAAACGAAATAAAGAAAGTGAATCTGTGTTTTGTGATCAGTTTAATTTGACATGAACACGACAAACACGCTTTCTTGACAATCTTTGTGAGTAAAAAAAAACGTGTAGAAACAAAAACGAACAGCGTGTGTTATTAGGGAAATAGCGAGCGACCGGCCGGCGTTGATGCAGGATTGCGCGCGCATGCGCCGTGAGCGGTTCTGATACTTTTTGGATCGTAGCTGCTCGCAGCGCCGCTTCAACAGTGCGATACCGTCACGAGGGACGAGCGAAATATTAAACACACCAGAAGTCCCTGCGACCTCACGACTGCTGATCGGCGGCTGGTCACGTGGTGTTAATCGCCTCTCGTAACCCCCTGTACATTACACGACCGCTCGGCGCAAAACTCGCCCCGATGTCGTGGCTTCTCGCACGACTGGAAAATCGGCTCAAAAAAGTGAAAAAGTCGCACAGTGTACGCCCGGCTTTAAAGGGCCGGCATCTCTTTCTGCCTAAGTGATGCACGTGCATCTGCCGTGTTTGTAAACAAATAAGGGGTCTATACAACAGCAGGCTGCTTTGTCGGTGCATGTATGGGTGGAGCTTCACTGAAACGAACAGTTTTATTTCCGGGTATAATTTCAGGCTGACAAAAATAACTTATTTAAGATAAATGTCCTCTCAAAGTGCCAACAGTAATATTTTATCATATATTGTGCCTACCTTTGCTTTCAAAAGGTTTAAAATAGCATGATATGGAACTTTAACTTTTAATATAAAATGTGCATGTTACTGATCCAAATTTCTATTTTCATCTCTTAATACATTCACAAACCAAAGCAAGTGTCTCTGTATACTTTAACCTTTGACACACTGGATTATGGGATCTAAGTAGTAGTTTTCTGAAAATGCCTAAAACGATTCACTTGAGTTTAAATTCCTCTCAGAAACAAACACTGTTGGCTGTAATTAATTTGTCTGAACCGATTTTGGTTGAAACAAGGAGCCGTCTGTTGCTGAGCACCTAAGAAGATCCACTTTCAAATGTCAATAGATAAGGGAAGAGTCTGAGGAGAAAGTGGATCCCTAAGACTCTGTCTCTATAACCACAAGTCAACTGGGTCATGCTAAAAAAGTCCATAAATCAAAAAGCAGTATTTTGCACCACGGCACACCTGTTACAAAGCTAAGAAAAAGATTATGCAACAGCTTGGAAACTTATGTAAAGCATCAGTTTAATTAAAGGACCCTAAACTTCCACCAACCTGAGATTCCATTCCCTACTAAAAGGTTGGTTACCAAAAGCTTGTGTTTATAAGAAAACATATAAAACTCATGCAGTGACTAACATTCACTTTAGTTACAAACAAACAAACCAGCTTATGGATGAAACACTGAAGCAAATGACTTACTGACAGATGAACACATTTTGATGCAACTGCTGTCAAATCTGCATTTAACTCACTTTATTCAAGTTGCAATTATTGATATTAACAGTTTAAAATGACATCTTAAATGTGAAGCAGAAAATGATCACAAGACTTAATTATTTCATATCATGAATGTGACTCACATGGTTTTCTGTCATCCTTTAGAGTCATAAGGTGTTATGCAACTGCAAAAACCAACTAACTCATAAATCTCATGAACTGAGAACCACTGATAAGAGAAAAAGTTAAATGTGTCAGAGGTCAGGTAAAAAAAATGCACACCAGCTAAGTAGAGCACATATTCACATGGTAGAGGGAGGACCTTCTGGAAGGTTTTAGTAATGCTTTAGTAGGAAGTGACACGTTGGAATGAGGGGCATCCGGTGTAAGTAAAAGACCAGCAGGTAAGACAGCAGGTTAGATACCGGAGGGTGGCACCTAATCACTGACTGACAGTAACAGCTGGCTTGCAAAATCGCATTCATGTGATAAAATAACATGCCCAGTTAGCTATTAAAAATGATATAACTGAATTACAGGCCAGATTGGCGTGTTTTACAGCCACGGAAAAATAGATAGCTTTGAGACACATGTTTCTAAAGCATTGATGAATTGTTTAATGACTCATAATGCAGGCTATAGTTGATAAAATAAAATAGTACATTCGATGTCTGAATTAATGTGAAGGTCAAAAGAGGTGGAGAATGGACACAACTGTAGAAGTTGAAGACCGTCACATTGTTGTGATCACTGACTGACGGCGAAAAACAAATAAAGAGCCTAAACCAACTCCTAAACTCGGTGACATAATGGTTTAAGCCTGGCTAAGGAAACATGTCGAGAACTTCACCACCAGGCCGGCATAAAGCAGCCGCTGCCAAGCTAACGTGAGCTAACAGGACACAAGTTCACGTTCACCAATTATCACAAATCCAACAGGAAATGCGCGTTACTGATAAAAATGTTATATGGGCTGATTAGTACCCACCCACACACAGTTACTCTATCGAATTTCGCAATGTGGCTGGCGGGGCTGGGCTTGCTAACATTAACTAGCCCGATATCACTTGCTAGCGAGCTAGCTAGCTGAAAGTTAGCTTAAATATAACATCCGCCGCTCTGACTGAGAAAAACATCCGAGTCCGTTTATTAACTTACCTTTGAATTGAGAAGTTTAGGCGCTAGCCTGCTGACACTCAGAAATGACATTTTATCTATAATAAAGTGTTATTCCTACTTTTACTATACACCAAAAGAAGCCGCTGGCACTGCACCGCGGAGTTGGTTGAAGGTGCCCCTCCAGAAAGCAGAAGGTTGAAGACAGATTCAGGCCTCCAGCCGTCCGCGGTTGTGATAGGTCGGTGAGATGGATTGATGAAATTACGTCGAAGCATTCGATTGGGTAAAATGTCATGGTCTGCCTTCTGATTGGATGGGTTTTCCTATAGCTATCTGACGAGGGTTTAAAATCGTTTTAGGACAACCTTCGTAAACTGAGCTGTTTCCTTTGCAAAGATGCACCTGAAATATATTTTATTTAGGATACCAATAAGTGTAAATTTTAGTATCCACAATACAAAAGTGTCATGTCAATCAAATAGAAAATCCTTATGGCAAAAAATTAAAATAGGTTTACTATCATACATAAACATTTATGTCATATAGCGTATGTTGTATATTAGCACAGTGTTGTAAAACCAGACAAAAATTTATGACTGCATTTGTGGTGCTTCTGTGGAGAAACGTGCACACAAATAGGTATTTTACTTCATTCATTTACCCACTTGGTCCCCTTTCCAGTGCTTCCCAACCTTTTTCCCTGAGTATCCCCTTGCCTATGCTCAAGACAAGTAAGGGACCCCCAACCCCTATCTGGTGCATACTCGCATCAAATGATTATTTCAAAACTTTATAAACATAACTATTCATAGTTTAGATTTTTGTGTTATTGGGATTTGATTATTGTAATTTTTACAAGTCTTGGATCCTCAACACAAACAATCTTGTGGGGGACCCCAGACTGGGAACCACAACCATGACAAAAAAGACATTTTTTTTGGTAAAACAAACTTTCACCTTTTATTTCAAATGATTGTAGGGGAAAGAGCTGGTTGTTTGTAGTTAGCTGCATTTTTTTCAAACCATCTCCATGCACGAGAGTCTTTGCTAAGCAGCTCTACAAACGTATTACATAATGTCTGAACATTTTGTCCAAAGAAGTGATTTAATTCTACAATTCACAACATATAATTGAAATGCCACAATGTATCAAAACAGAAGTATTACGTCTAAATATAGTACACAGACACCTACAAGTTCTTGCAATCACTTTTGAGTTGGAGAGTGGTATAAATAGTCTCAGTTGCATACTCATTGTTAGTCATACAATGCAAACAAAACCAGTGGATTAAATCCACAAAATGTTTTTGGCACATTTGAATTTTCCATAGCTTCTTCTAACTCTGTAGAAGCCAGGTACAAGCTATGAAAATACTGTGTTCAATTTTTACTTCATGCAGGAATGAAGAGGCCAGCAACCAATAAACACAGTATTGTAAAAGTTGCAATCCACTTCTTATCCCCAGAGCATCTTAAATATTAGATTTTGTAATGGTAAAAACATTATTGGGTTTTATAGCTGATTTATTCTGAAATCTGGTTGGAAAACATCAGATATTTATGCAGTCAATAAATGTGATTGTGCATCTTTTATTCTTTAAATCTATTTGCAAAATCTGCAGACATTTTGTTGGCTGTGGGCAGACTTTGCCCCTTTTTGAACGTTGCTGATGAAATGCAAAACCTTTAAAAAAAATCCCCAAAATGCAAAGATCATGCAGCCATGATGACGTGCATGCTTTGAAATCTTTGTAAACGTTTTGGAGAATCGGTGGCCTGGCCATCCGGTCCACATCCTCAGGTGAATTTTGTAAACAAACGGAACCTCTTGACATACAATAAAACAGCAGAAAAACATTGTGTGCGTCACATTTTATAGTACACCACTTTCTCCAGACGTTACAGGAGGTGATCTCATGGTTTTGGTCCCCACTCCTTTGCTCTTGTGCCTGGTAAACTGACCCACTGTAATGCATAACATGGCATTCAAGTCCTTTCCAAAAGCCCTTTCTGAATAAGGGAAAGGGATGGCCTCTGGCCTCAGTCATCTTCCTCCTCTTCTTCTTCTGGAAGCTCTAGAAGGACGCTGTGCTTCAGGCAGGTCTGGAGGTAGTTCACAACTGTCCGCTGAAAGTGTTGGATGCTGTGGAGCTCTCTCAGGACATGGCCCTCATCTGGGTACAGTTGCAGGGAGTAGTTGGCCTCCGCCTTCACCAGCCGGCTCAACAGCTCAGCGCTGTGCTGGAAGTGGACCCTGGCTTTGGACGAACCAACACAAACGTCCACATTAATACATTTAGGATTTTTGCAGGAAATAACTCTAAAGTTAAGCTTACCATCTGCTGTTCCATGTACAATAAGGAAGTTTTCATCTTTTAACTTGTTAACCTCCTCAAGGACAGAAGCAGTCTGAAAACAACATTAGATTAGTGGCTGACTGGGTACAAACCAGTCTATTTAAACAAGTCCAACATAATCCACAAGTATACTGGTTAGTCGTGTCTCTACAACCAGTTCCCTAAAGCAATAAATTAGATGTACTGGCTGGTAATAGTTGTGAATATTTGTGTCCCAAACAGGATTCCTGAGCTGGTTTAGTAGTGAGGTACACGAATATCTGAGTCTTGTGCTTATGGGGATGGTTGTTGCTACAGAATCTCATTTAAAAGTGTAAAACGTGTAAAAATGACTGTTTTATAGCAGATGTAGCTTTTACATCAGATAGGGCTGATTCACTATCAGCTAATCTGTGTGTGATCAAGTCCAAAGTGTCTGTTATTTTATTACATCCCCAACAATTTTCACTGACATGAATGAGCGAATTCATGCTTATTTACAAGTAAATGTATTACTTTCACCTTCTGGTGCATAAAGTCTAGAAGGAGTTTTAAAAAGACTTCTGACTCTGCGATGTGGAACTGATGGGGTGTAAAGGTTCTTAAAAAGCATTTTCAACGTTTGTTTTAATGTAGGAGGTTGGATAAGTTTTAAGGTGAGGCTGTAGACTCATGTCTTGCCTGTGCTCAGAATAATCATTATCTCATCAGCCCTACAAACAGACAGGAGAGAGCACATCACTCCAATCTCTTAATTGGTTTTTTGAAATATAGAATTGAGTTCTGAATTATTCTCAATAACAAAGCTATCGATGATCAGGGCTAATTACTTCTCACGCAGTGGCATGTCCACGGGGTGGCCCGGGGCCCGGGGGGGGGGGGGGGGGGGACGACTTGTTCATGCTTAAAAAAAATCATTATTTTGTTCATTGTAGTAAGTTTGTGAGCTCCACATTGTGCCATGACCAATTTTCTCTCTTCTTATTTGAGCTGTTTTATGGTGGCTATAAAGCAGTCTTGGTACCCTAGTGCAGTGTTTCTCAACCCTGGTCCTCAGGGCCCACTGTCCTACATTTTCCATGTGTCTGCTTCAGCACACCTGATTTACATTGCCTCCTCAGGAGGCAACACAATCTCACACCCTAAAGCCTGATTTATGCTTCTCCGTCTGCGTCAGTGCGGAGACACACAACGCCATTATCCGTCCTTGCGTAGGGCTCCGGCAGGCACGCAAGTACGTACAGAGTCGAGCCCACGTTTTTAAACATCCGTTGAACGAGACGGATTACGCAAGCTTGTGATTGGTCAGGACGCCGCTGTTGTTTACAGCACCGCCATTGCAAAGAGAGCCGAGGATAACTAGCGGCAGACACGGGGAAGCTTGAAGAATACCTCGCGAAAAAATTCTAAAAATATGAACGTTTAATTCTCCCGTGACTGGAGGAGTTATTTGTGGACGGAAATGACAGGAAACGTGGGTTTAGAGGTGGCGAGCGCATTAAGAGGTGGGAGAATGAGAGACAAATATGTCTGTGTTAAAAGTCTCTTATATGCACAAAAACACAATATAAACACACTATCTTGGACTGGATACATGACAGGATACCACAGAACAGCGCTACGCCCTCTGTTGTCCTGCCGGACAATTGCTTTGCAACACTCTCCAGGAGACGGAAAAGTATGAGGGCAAAACGCTTCCGTCAATCCGTGCGTGTCTGTCCCTTGCGGAGCTGACGGAGAAGCATAAACCAGGCTTTAGTGTCGAAAAATGACGCTGTGTGACCAAGCATTTGTTTCCGATGTGTGGGGAGCCCCTGCGCGTCAGGAGGCAACGTGCGACGCCCGCTGTAAAACGGAGATTTCACCAAGATTTCGCCTCTAACCTCTAGCGATTTAACCTTCCCCTCACCCCCATCCTAACCTTAACCCTGTATGTCGGTCTAAATTTTCCGTTAAGCGTGTTTGAGAAGAACAATGAAACGTGAAACAAAGCTTTGCATGTGCACGCTGGTTAAGGTTAGGATGGGGGAGAGGGGAAGGTTAAATACCAAGAGGGTAAAGGTCACAATTCGGTCAAATGTTCGTTTTACCGTGGGCGTCGGATACCGACACTCTAGCACAGCGTGCCGCCTCCTGACGCGCAGGGGCTCCCTACACATCGGAAACAAACGCTTGGTCACACCGCGTCATTTTTCGACGCTTAGGGTGTGAGAATGTGTTGCAGGAGGACAACGAGTGCTGCAGATGCCTGTTAATCACTCACTGATTTTAGTGAGGTCTGTGGCAGCAGGGAAACACTGGTATTTAAAGGGGTAACATGGAAAACATGCAGGATAGTGTGTCTTGATGACCTGGGTTGGGAAACACTATCCTAGTGAACTAGACCAAATTCTTGCTTTGCATCTAGAAACCACTGGTAAGGGGACCAAGTGGGAACGCTCCATTGGAATCTCCGCGGCCCCTAGCAACATTCTGTGTGGCCAATCACACCTCTTTGTAGGGGTTTCAAACAGATAGAGCGCTCTGATTGGTCCACAATGATGGGCCGATCACAGCTTTATTCATATCAAGAGCAAATAGACATATTGAAGTTCTTAATTTAGAAAAAGGATGCATTTTTCCTTCAACAGCAGACTACCTTGTTTACCGACATCGGTTGCGGTGAGTACGTCACGCCGTTCATTGTTCAGGTAGAACCCCGCCCCACGACTGAGAACCGCCAATGGAGCTAAATGATATATTTATTTATATATGTTTATTCTTGGTGCATTACCTCCACCAAATGGAGTGGAGTGGGACTAGGACCAGGATTCCAAATACCATTTATGTCAATATGAAAAAATTAATGATAAATACAAACAATACAGAAATGTTCTGTAGGCCTGTTGCTGGAAACCAATGTTAAAGGTGTATGCTCCAACCTACTGTTGTTTTGGGTTTTATATCCACTGATTTCCCTCTTTCCTATTCAGTCTCTCTCTTTCTTAACATTTTTTCTTTTAAATCGCAATTGCTTATTCTTGCTCATTTTAAATATATTTTAAACATTTTCGAAATGCCTTTTTATATTTTTACAATTTTTATATTTTTTGTTTTTGTTTTTGTGAAGCGCCTCGTGATTTTTATCTTGAGAGGCGCTATAGAAATGATATTTTCTTCTTCTTCTTCTATAACCCCAAGCTTTTTGTGGACAATGCGAAGTTAGTGTCAGTGGGACTCAGCAGGGTGGCACCTGGGGTGGCCAATCTGATTTCAAGGGTGGCATGTGCTATCCCAGACTACTCCCTGGACACACCCCTGGTTCCACATCACCCTGATTGAGGACTTAGGTTTCAGAGGGACGAGTTTTCTGGTTACGGGGGTATCCTGGCCCCTGGCTGCCAGGGCACAGAGGAAACAACTACCTGCATCAGTTTGAGTGACAGACAGGCTGTTCTTCTCAATTTTACACAAAATGTGTATTTAATCAGCCGCCTTAGCTATTTACACTCATAATTTTTCTGTAATTCTTTAACTTTCAACTTTAAACTTGATAGGATAAATTTAATCCTCTGTCTCTTTAATAGTCCCCAATTTGACCTCAGAATTTTCTGTGATTTTTATTTCATTGTACCATATTTTATTTTACTGATAAAAAAACATGTCCTTTAGTTTACTATATGCAATTTATTTTCAACTGAAATTTTTGTTTGTGTTCGTTTCTTTTCCACGAAGCATCTTGATCCCACACACAACTATTTTAAACATGACTGACTTCTAAAGGAAGTGAACTCTATTTCTCTGAATAGAGGATTTTCAGGGAGCCATCTACAACAGGTAAGACAGCAGTTATAACACTTTGAAATGGTTAAAATTCCTGTAAGAATCTGCAGATGGGCTGGTGAGATCAGGGTTTCTGACCTTGATATGAGCATTAGAGGTGAATTTGCATAATCTTGTTACTGATTGGTTTAATATTTCTGCAGACTGATGTGAAATGGCGTTCGGTTATATGGTGTGGAATAAATGCTTTTGTAGCAGCTCCTGTGTAAAGCGACCAGAGAGAGATCTACTGTTTGGTGCAATTTATTTTTTTTTTTTTGCATGAATGAAATGTTATGCATCTCTAAGATCTATAAAATATAGTCAACAGCTTTGCAAGCTGAGGCCCAGAAGAAACCTTAAGAGCTTTCTAACCTTTAAGAAAAAAGTTTTATTACAGCATTAATATACTTTAGCCTTTAGGGAATATATTCCAACTGAATAAACGTCTGCTCTGAGCTTATAAACGAAGCTAGTTGACTATTTTAACTGTGAGCACTGGCTTTAGAGGCTCACCGAGTAAGCATGCTCCTCCTTTGCTGGGAGTCCAAAGTACCTTTCTGAAAAGGCAGCACCTGAAAAGAGAAGAAGAAGAAAGTTTTTGAGCTTCAACGCACATAAACGGCAAACATTCAGTAGTAGCATGATCTAAACTCACTGTACAGCCTGAAATCTGTTATTGGTGCAACAGCTGCCGTGCACTGAAACAGCTGGTTTGTAGCAGCCAACATTTTGAGAGTTAAATAACCTCCAAACGCCTGCGAAGAGAAACCAGAAAAAGATCTAAGGGTGTGTGAGGATTCAAACTCGAGGGAGTTAAGTTTTTACATCTAAAGCTGGAGTAACCTTTCCATAGAGGGCTATCCTTCGATCATCGATGTATGGAAGTCGCATCAACAACCTGCGGAAGGATGAGAGTCCTTTAGGTAAGCATGTTTGAGGTTTGTAGCAGCATGTAGCCGTTAGCTCGTACTGACTCCACAACTCCAAGATAATCCTTGACCCTCAGCGAGCCAAGCTTCCGTGGATCAACGGCGACGGTCTTCTGTCCCCGCCCCACCCCGGTCCTGCCGTCCACCCAGGCCAGAGCCACGTTGTGTGTGCTGCAGAGGACCTGAGGCCAGTTGAGGGAGAATTCCTCTGTCACAGACTGACTCCCGGGGGTGCCGTCCCTGGCCATCGAGACAAACGGGACAAGCGAGCGTGGCGATGAAAGCTATAGGTTAGAAACCGGTGAGTGAAACAGGCTTTGGGGGGAGACTTACACAATGATGAGGAGTGGGAGCAGGTTGGCCTCGTAGCCCTGGGGTAGCGAGAGCTTCAGGTGCAGATCTGTTAGAAAATTAAAAATACTCAGGCTCTCACCTTCTCTGTACTTAGCACTTATACTATCTAAATTCTTGGACAGGAAACATAACCATTGATGTTTTTTTCAGACAAAAAATTACACATTTAAATAACATATAAAGCCAAACAAAGAAGAAACGTTTTAAAATCAGTTGGACCTAAAACTGAAGCGCTAAACATTAAAGCATCAAGAAAACAGGTTCTGCTGCACCCCAGCGATAAGTCTGACTTCTAGAGGAGTACAGCTCCACAGGCTGGGACCGTGAACAGAGAACACCAAGTCCTCACATGTCAGGAGACCGAGGAGCAGCTACAAGACCTTGAGGAACTAGGGATGAAAACTTCCCTGATGTTAGCAGGAGCCTGTTTTGTTTAGCATTTCATGGTCAAGGTGGATTGAGTTTGTAATGAATCTGGAATCTTTCAGGAAGCCAGGAGAAGGTCTTGGTGATAAGTCCTGCAGCGTTTCAGACTAACTGTAGATAAGATGAGCCTGGATTTAATCAGGGGAGCAGCAGTCTGTGCAGGACCATGTCACAAATGCATAAATCAGAGTTTCTAACTGCTGAAAACACTCCCGAGTGTGTATTCTGATTATGTTGGTCAGGTAGACGCAATTGGACTGAAGGTGTTAGTGCATGATTTTGAATGAGCAGCAAGAAAACTGAGGAAAACTTCATACACCCAAGTTTTAGTCTCATCAACAACAGCATCAAAAAAATGCAGCTCCATGTACCATGGTTGTCCGCCTGGACTGTCCTGAACAGAGTCTCAGGGAGCCTCTTGTCCTCCAGGGCTTTAGCCAGAGGGCTGTTGTCCTCCATGATCACATATCCTACACAAGGCACACCAGTGTTAGGCTTTCCTTTAAAACATTAGTGCATCAGCTTCTCTCTGGGCTCTAAGTTAGAGTCACACATAGATGGCACTATTGACAAGCTGCACAGCTTAGGTCTGCTCTAAAATATCTCCCTCTGCAGGCCACCAGGAGGAACTGCAGCAGTCAGCAGCTTGTCCTACAGTAATGCTGCTGCTGCCGCAGTCACACATGCAGACGGGACTCACTGGAGGGGTCCTTGGTGCTGTGAACCGACACCTTAGGGATCCCTGGGCCTGCAGGAATGTTTAAATAACAACAATGTAAAACCAAACAAGTTATTTTAGCTTCATCGTGTGTGTGTGTGTGTTTTACCCAAACAGTAGAGGATGAAGTGAGTTATATTGGGGCTGAAAACAGCTTTGAAGAAGCTACATCCATCAATGAGATTACATGAGATACAACGAGGCCGGGACACTCCTTTCAGGTCCACACTGAAGTAAAACACAACAAATTAAATATCCATCCATTGTCTATACCCGCTTATCCATGCAGGGTCGCGGGACAAATTCAATAAATGGACAAATCCTGTTACATAATTAAAGTGACATCACAGATTTTTGACCACGCAGAGGCAAAAGTTCAGAGAGGTCAAACATGGACGCCGTTGTTTTAGTTCGTCAAATGTTCCTTCTCAGGTCAGTTTTACACCTCAAACCCCTCTGCTGTGTTCTTCTTATGGTTATGTTCTGAAAACGTGTAAAGTTGATTTAATATAAGTCGTCTTTATGAGTACCAGATGTCAAATTGAGAGAAAATTTGTTTTATTTTAATTTTTAGGTAAAAGCATTTATTCTGATTCTGATCATAGCTGAAGCGGATTGGTTGGCGGAGTCGGATCGGTCCACTAGAGCCGACCAATCAGAGCAGACCAGGCTTTTAAAGGGAAGCCGATTTCTTCTCCAGATTCTGCTTTACAGAATTAGTAAATATGTGGAAGCAAAACACAGTTTCATTAGTTACAGTCGAGTAATGTTGCACCCTACTTTGTGTTCTGTGCTAGAAAGCAAACGATTGTCCTCTAGCTGAGCCTCAAACAGACATCATCGAGACTCTAAACGACTTTAGACCTTGTTTTGGTGTTTGGATCTGCAAAAACCACCAGAGCAGAAATCTTTTAAATGCAAAGCTGCGGTGCAGCGTGCTTCCCTAAATGCAAGAGAAACAGTATAATTATATTTTACACACTGAAGCGTCTGCTCATTGTTCTCCCACAGCGTTTGCCTTCACACCCTGCTGCTTAAAAAATAAATCAGTAATAAAAATCCTATTTTGGTTTAAATCAAGACAAAATCTACAAAAAACAACAAGAAAATTGCTCAAAAACAACATTTTAGTGAAACCGGTGAGAATAGAGAATAGTTGATGAATCTGTCTTTTATCTGTGTTTAATCACGCATGTGTGTCTAAAACACTGCATCAGGGAAAGCGTACCAATCGTTCTCAGGGAGGTGGCGTACCTGTACAGGTGCTGGCTCTGTCGGGACTCTTCTGTGCTCAGAAAATATCTGAAGAGGACACGCAAAGTTAATGACTGAATCCCAGCACAGCCTTTTATATGAATTATTCATGAGAATCTGCTCATTCACACCCCTCAGTGCTGCGATGAAGTTACAGATCCAGTTGTTTTGGAGTGCATCACAGTTTCAGACATGTTGGTTTCTCGCTTTTTATACGAATAAGGACGGTCCAGCACAGAGAAGGAATATCACTAGTCTGCAGGCAAAAGCAGTGTCAGCCTGAGGGCTGCAAAGCTGAAACACCCGTCTGGATTTACAGGAGATGGTGTTTTGGCTTAACCTGGTCCATGCTGGATTTTGTTCCCCCCTGTGGGTTCAAAAAGTAATAATCTGCTTCTCCCAAGTAATCCTTCAGTAACTCTGTGTTGTTACTTTTATTGCTCACGTCTAATCTGAGTCCTTTAAAGTGTTAAATTCACTTCTCTGGAGATTAAAACACGAAGAGACTAAACATGCAGAAAAAGGTAATTTTGTGATATAAACTACAGAAATCGAACTTTTCTGTCACTTGTTTGTTCAAGAAAAGATGTGGGCTTATAAAGTAATTCATGAAGACCACACACACACACACACACACACATTTTTCCAGCCTTCTCGTCTAAGGCACACAGCGAGGTGACGTCCCAGCTCTCCGATGTCAGGAAGCGAGGAGGGACAGAGGGGATGGCGGGCTGAGGAGCAAAGAACAGGCAACAGAATAAAAATAGGTCCAGTAATACAGCAGTTTCTGTCAGAGGATGGCAACCCGAAACGAAAGGCAGAGAATGTGAAATCCAATCCTGACACTAGTGGGGTTCAGAAAAGACATCTCTTTAAATCACGTCTGCTTCTTTTTAAGATATATATAAGTATAAAGCATACCTCTGGGCATGAGTCATACAGGTAAAGAATGGTTTCATTATTTTTCCTTCAGGTTTCTAACAATAACTTGGGTTGTGATCATGTGATTAGGAGTAGCTTCATACATGACTTGATTTAAATATTTAAACCTGTTGTGTGGCTTTTATTTATTAACAAAAAATAGAAAACCCCTCGGCCACTTTATCATCAGCATGTGGGCCAAAGATACAGAGACTCGTTATTGATGATTTATAATCAGGCAGTCACGAAGAAGCCTTCTCTTCGTGCTCAAAATGAGGTTTGTGACAAGCCAGGTGTGAGGACGGTGTGATGGACAAACGCAGAGATGGACACGAGAAAGACCAGCTGTGGGGCCCATCAGCACTGAAGGTTTTAAACAAGTCGAAAGTGTGAAGAAGATTATCAAACTATTATTTAGACATTTTCAGCAGGACAACGACCCAAAGGCCAAACTTAAAGCAAAAGAGCAAAAAATAAAAAAATTCTGAAATAAAATTCTGACAGAAAGTGTGTAACAGAAGGCTGCATTCTCATCAGAGCAAACTGAATGCGGAATTAGGGATGGACAATACATCGGTGTCAATATCGGCATTGGCCGATGTTAGTCATTTTTCAACATATCAGTATCGGTTCGATAAATAAAACCGGGCCGATATTAACAACCCATATTTTTTCCCATCTTGTCTCCATTTGTTTGCATGTTTCAGAGGGCGAGGGGGGCGATGTGTAATTGTTTAGTCATGTGAGCAGTGAATGAAATCATCTCAGGACCGTAAATGTGTGTGGTGTGTGTACGTAATAACGTAAATTCAGCTTTAATAATTTCCATTCTATACAAAATCTTCTGATTTTAGAAGCATTAATGTCAGTAAATCGGTTATCGGTCATGAGAGTGATCTTAATGTCGGATATCGGTATCGGCCCAAAAATTTCAAATTGGTGCATCACTATGCGGAATGTGGAATTACCCCAAAATTCCACTACCTCCGCTCCGCCCCCGCCTTCCACAGCCGCTCGCTTCCGAACTCAAATTTTACTGCTACCCGCTCTACAACGGCTCCGCTCCGGTGCGGAGCCATTGTAGAGCGGGACCTGTGCATAAGAAACAAAAAACGCTTTTTGTTTATTGATTTATTGCGAAATAACGGAAGCTGTGCTTGCTCCTTTTCCTGTTGGGCGGTTGTGATTTCTGTCCATTTACTGCGGAGGTAATCCGGCGTCCGGCAAAAATAGAATCGATCCTATTTTTGCCGGATAGCGGTACGGCGGGCGGCACACTGCGCACTGCGCCTCACGGCCGCAGTAGTGGAACAGCTCTGGTTGACTACAACGGGACCGATTTTGCTGCGGCGTTCGTGCCGGAGCGGAGCGGAGATAGTGGAATTTTGGGGTTAGTCCTTTAAATCAAACCCTCTGGTTAAATCGGCTCTTTGCTGACTGGTTTTAGTAACGCTGAAAAAATGGAGATTGTTCAAACAGAATCGACAAGTTCTTTCAACACATTTTCAGTTTCTTTTAACCCTCTCAGGCTCAAAATAAATTTTGATAAAAGGACAAACAACAAGTCCTTCAGGGGTACTTCTGAGTTAAAACATGCTCATAAAATACGTATGTGGAGTAACCAGGTAGGTAAGTTTTAACTGTTGTAAATCTGCAACGCCTGCCTCCAGAGGGTTAATATAAATACCACATAATTAACTAATTCATTGGTATATCCATTTTCTTGTTCCTTTTTTACACAGTTTAGTAAAACAATAATTTTTTTTACCTGACATGTTTCTGCTAGCATGGAATGAATGTAGAAAAGAGTTTCAGTAGTATAATTAACATTTATGCCAATGTCATTAAAATGCCTAAAATCAATTACTTAATAAATATTACATCATCTGTGGAGTTTTGATTTTTATTTATGAAATGTAAGTTATGTTCCTTCACGGGTCACTTCCCATCGTTTCCCTCAGTCATTTACATTTTTTCCAAATGCTGCATCTGCTAGTGGCTCCTCCCTGCACATGTACTCCTCAGTTTCTTCAGATTATGGTCTGATCGTTGTGTGTGTTTTCTGTATCCTGCTACCTCTTTTTATGGTTCCATCCACCGCGTGCGTCCTGCATCTTTGTTCCTGAATCTGTTTTTTAGTCTTAAATCTAACTTTTTTGGGTCCCCACCACTCAATCGTGCAAATAATACCTACACATCTCCAGGATATCGCTTCTGAGAATTCTTAAGATTTTAATGATTTGTAACTTTAGAAAGAAAATTAGTCTAATCAATTATTTTCTGATTGAAGTATGACTATATTAATATTATTAATAATAATAATAAATATTTTCTCATTTGGACTTAAATGTGTTCCACCAAGCGGCTGACCTAAAGGTCAAGATTGATCTAATATTATTGGATGATACGTTTAATTGGTCTTAAATTTTAGAAGAAACACAGAAATTAGAGACGAGGTGTCCTTGAACTGACCTGAGCGGCGAGACAAGCGATGTGGTGAAACTCTCCTCGAGCTCCTTGCTTTGCGGGCAGAATGGTGTAAAAGGCAGAGCCGTCGGCGGTGAACAACGGGACGTCCTGTGGACACACAGAGCTGAGTCAGAGGGAGGATGGAGGGATGAATCTGACAGACTGGTGTAAACTTCACACACCTGTCGCTGGTTTAACATTATGTCCAAGGTCATTTTGTGTTTCTGTGGAATACACCAGGCAGAAAAACTGTCAGAGAAAATTTTCCATCAACACTTTAAGTGACCTCAAACATCCGCCGTAGCTAAATACTGATCTAGAAACTGTGGGGATTCCTGGAACACCAAAAGGCAGCGAAGCAAATCACTAAAAATTCCTCTCATGCAGCAAACGACCTTCTTAATGGATTCAGCCAGTACAAATTTGGGAGCTTCAGAAAATCAATTTTAACTCTCAAAACTGAGCGAATGAAGCAAAACTCTATTAAAACGGTATATTGTCGCAGAAAGCCGCTCAGATTACTAATGTGGAAGAAGTGAAGGCAGCTCACCTCTGAGCATGCCCCTGTGGTGGCCTCGCACACACACAGCACTGATTGGTTCTGGGCCCGGTTAAGCCAGCGCACCGCCAGTCGGGTGCTGCTGATCCAAGTCACCATGGAGATGTAGCTTTCTCTGGAGGAGCAAGGCAGAAAGAGATACACGGATACAGGACTGCACAAAACCCCGAAACAGTGACAGCAAGAGGCATCTGCAAAGCGTAAATATTTGTGACAGGTGCCGCCTGCATTCATCGAAGTTTATTTAAAATTCATGGAGATGTACCTGGCCCTGAGAGAGTCGGGAGGCAGCATCTCCAGAGTGTGAGCTGGACCGTACAGATTCACTACAAACAGACTGACTGATGGGATGCTAGAGCCAGCCTGCAGAAGAAAAACGATTAGCTAACAAATAATTTTCGGACAATTCTTTTATTCACTCACTGTGTTCACTTCAGACACGCCACTTTATTTCCTGGCTTTACTGTGCTGCTAATTTGAACTGTTTGGGGAAAAAACATCACTTTTACAGCAGCTATAGAAGCTGACAGAAGCATCCACGAGTATCAGATAAAAAGTTTGGACTTTAAAATATGAATAACAACTCTTTCAAATACATATTTTATCATAAGTGATTAATTTAGCTTTAATTGTTTGAAATAAAAGTTTGTTCTTTCAAAAATACAAACAAAACCTTTCCTTTTTGTCATGATCTTTGTCAAAACCTAAAAGCTTTTATCCAATCTTGTGATTTTTTTAGTTCCATTGAGGAACAAAGTCCAGCAGATTAGGAAATGTACTTTACTGAGGAGAAAAACCCAGCGTTCCCTTTGCCGCTCTGTCAGCACAGCAGGGTCATCTCAAAGATCCAAAGCAGAGAAGAGGCAGCTCAACGTGTGTGCTGTTTCTTTTTGCTCTCAGCAAACAGGCTCCAGTGGTCATCTAGCCACCTGATTAGCTCTAAACAACCTTTTATAGGGAAAAATGACCACAACAACCTAGTTAAAGGCACCTAATGGTTGAAAAACAGAGTAGAAGGTGGGGAGTTGGGCTCTGCGAGTCCCTACCTGAAAGTGCTTTTTCTAGTCTCTGTTAAAAAGCAGGATAGGTTTGTACTTCATCAAATTTCAACAGTTAAACCAGAAAGTTTAGCAAAATCTACAGTTTGCTCTCCCAGCATGGGTTAGTGTGTTGTTTGCAGCAACATTTAGATAGAAGCATTCCCCGTTTCTAAACTGTGCTGTTTAAAATGTCAGAACGTGCAGCAGGACTGGTAAACAGCAGCGGTGTCATTACGGGAGTCTACATGCTGACATCAGCGTTGTGCTAAGAGCACCATCGCTCAGTCTGAACGAGGACTCCAGAGCTGTTAGGATGACTCATTCTAGCAGTGTTTACCTTTGGGTAGGGGAACAGCATGTTGGAGGGATACAGGCCACCTAGGAAGTGAGGTATTTCCATCCCAGGTGTGGCAGAGTTGTTGATGCAGAGGTATGCCAGCCGTGCGCCATCGTTGGACCACCAGTGGGCAGCGTAAGTCAAAAGCACCTCCTCTGGTTTTGAATAAATGTTTTTTTTTAATGAATACTAATAGCTTCCACAATACAATGAAAGAAAAATAAAGCTAAGTAATAAAAAAACATCAACTGAATAATTTTGAACACATTTTCTTGTAGCGAAGTGAGAAAGCCTGCATCACATCTCCACGGCTGTGGTGATGACTGACCTCTGCAAGACAGGTGAGCTGAATGCTGCTCTTCATTTGAAAATAAATCACAAATAAAAACACATTTCACAGATATCAATGGAAATTATTAGAAGCTGGTGTTCTTTCTATTGTTTGGAGTGCTGACAGGTATGTTCCAGTCACAGGTTTATGACTGGGACCTGACTATTATACAGGTCCTTCTCAAAAAATTAGCATATTGTGATGAAGTTCATTATTTTCTGTAATGTACTGATAAACATTAGACTTTCATATATATTAGATTCATTACACACAACTGAAGTAGTTCAAGTCTTTTATTGTTTCTAATATTGATGATTGTGGCATACAGCTCATGAAAACCCAAAATTCCTATCTCAAAAAATTAGCATATCATGAAAAGGTTCTCTAAACGAGCTATTAACCTAATCATCTGAATCAACTAATTAACTCTAAACACCTGCAAAAGATTCCTGAGGCTTTTAAAAACTCCCAGTCTGGTTCATTACTCAAAACCACAATCATGGGTAAGACTGCCGACCTGACTGCTGTCCAGAAGGCCATCATTGACACCCTCAAGCAAGAGGGTAAGACACAGAAAGAAATCTCTGAACGATAGGCTGTTCCCAGAGTGCTGTATCAAGGCACCTCAGTGGGAAGTCTGTGGGAAGGAAAAAGTGTGGCAGAAAACGCTGCACAACGAGAAGAGGTGACCGGACCCTGAGGAAGATTGTGGAGAAGGACCAATTCCAGACCTTGGGGGACCTGCGGAAGCAGTGGACTGAGTCTGGAGTAGAAACATCCAGAGCCACCGTGTACAGGCGTGTGCAGGACATGGGCTAGTGATGCAGCATTCCCCAGGTGAAGCCACTTTTGAACCAGAAACAGCGGAAGAAGCGCCTGACCTGGGCTACAGAGAGGCAGCACTGGACTGTTGCTCAGTGGTCCAAAGTACTTTTTTCAGATGAAAGCAAATTTTGCATGTCATTCGGAAATCAAGGTGCCAGAGTCTGGAGGAAGCCTGGGCAGAGGGAAATGCCAAAATGCCTGAAGTCCAGTGTCAAGTACCCACAGTCAGTGATGGTATGGGGTGCCATGTCAGCTGCTGGTGTTGGTCCACTTTGTTTTATCAAGGGCAGGGTCAATGCAGCTAGCTACCAGGAGAATTTGGAGCACTTCATGCTTCCATCTGCTGAAAAGCTTTATGGAGATGATTTCATTTTTCAGCACGACCTGGCACCTGCTCACAGTTCCAAAATCACTGGTAAATTACTGACCATGGTATTACTGTGCTCAATTGGACTGCCAACTCTTCTGACCTGAACCCCATAGAGAATCTGTGGGATGTTGTGAAGAGAAAGTTGAGACGCAAGACCCAACACCCTGGATGAGCTTAAGGCCGCTATCGAAGCATCCTGGGCCTCCATGACACCTCAGCAGTGCCACAGGCTGATTGCCTCCATGCCACGCCTCATTGAAGCAGTTATTTCTGCAAAAGGATTCCCGACCAAGTACTGAGTGCATAACTGAACATAATTATTTGAAGGTTGACTTTTTTGTATTAAAACACTTTTATTGGTCAGATGAAATATGCAAATTTTTTGGAGACAGGAATTTTGGGTTTTCATGAGCTGTACGCCAAAATCATCAATATTAGAAACAATAAAAGGCTTGAACTACTTCATTTGTGTGTTATGAATCTAATACACATGAAAGTCTAATGTTTATCAGTACATTACAGAAAATAATGAACTTCATCACAATATGCTAATTGTTTGAGAAGGACCTGTACTACAATGGGGTTAGTGACCGACTGAAAACATTTCCAAACTGGTTCTGAGGTGTATGTGTTGCAATATGAAGGGCCAACTCATTTAATCAACATATTTGCAGTGGTCTCTGGTAGGAATGAATGCCTTGTATGTCATTCTCGGCGGGGGAAATGTAATGTGCAGCATTTCTCTGACCTAAAAGTTGCCCACATCACAGCTGAACGTCAGGATTTGGAGTCTTATTTCCTGATATTTGAACATCTCACCTTGGATTAAACAACAGCAACGTGACTCAACCTCTGACTTATAACATGGATGTTGTATTTCCACAAAAAGCACAAGTCTGAATGAGTTGTGCTGTGTGGCGGTGTTGCTAATGCTAACAGTTAGCTTAGGCCAGCCAAGACATCAGCTGCTGATTCCTGGACGTAAAAACAACAACAACCTCCCCTCTCATGGGTCAAGATGGGAGTCCATGAATGCTAATTCACAGTGTGACGTAGATCTGTGAAGATTTTCGAATCCTAGAGTTTCACCATCTATTTTCTATCAGAAGCTAATGCAAGAGATTGGTGTAGGAGACTATTTTCGTGCTCAGCCTGTATAAAAAACTCAGAGTGACGGATAATAATTGGAAAAAAACATTTAAAAATGTTTTAGTTAACCACGCCTTTCAACAACAACAATATAACATGTATTATTAATATTAATTATTGATATTTTTGATGTGACCTGTGCTCCCGTGCTGACTTATTGAAACACAACCACTAAATGCATATTGACTGAAATCAGCTTTGAAATACAAATTTAATAATTGCACAGGCCAAAAATTCACCAAAAAGACGGACTGCGTCTCACCTTCATATATCCAGTCAGAGAGTCCGTTCACCATCTTCTGGTCCCGGTCAGTGGACGTCAGACGGAGAGGTTTGCTCATCACACCAGGCTTGTAGTAAATTTCTCCATCAAACACGAAGGCCTGGCGCGTTGAGCACAGATACGTCGTCAGTTGTCAGAGACAGAAAGGTTGCAGATTTCACAGCCAGCTGCCTGAATTAAGCAGCGAATGCCATCCAACTACGAATGAATCATTGGCCCGCACACACACCAGGGAGAGCCAATACATCTTTTCTCGCCAGTTAATGCGGTGCAGATGAGCTCTGACATGGCAGCAAAGCTAATTAAATTACAGCAGAGGCAGACGAATAATAATCTCAGTACGAAACAATCCCATTACAGAGGCACAGCCACCGCAGATGGAGTGCCTAACGACGTTGTCGCTCCGCTTTTATGATCAGAACCGTGCCAAAATGCAACACTTTGATGAGTTCATATTGATGCAGATGGCGATACATTTATCTGGTGAAGAATCTGTAAGAGCTTTGCTCACCAGCTGGTTCCCCTGTGGTCCCCAGGAAGCGTACTGCAGCTCTGATCCCTTCCCTTCAGGGGGGTTGAGCTCCAGAAGTTCCCTGGAACACACACAAAAACTCAGACATGACCCCAATCAGGGATGCCCGTCCTGCCTTAAACCCTCTGAAGTCTGTCCATACCCTGCCCTTGAGAAAGCAGCCGTGGTGACAGGACGTGAAGAGCAAGATGCAGAGAGGGGGATGGGACGGTTGCTCATGCAGGAGTGCAACATTTCTTTCTATTTTCCCATAATAACATTCTTCTCAAGCAGACAGATTTCTTGTAAGTCTGATGACGTTCGATGCTGCAGGTCTTCAGGACATCTGTTTCCACATCATTTCTCAGAGTAATCATCCAAAGCCACCACAGGTACGTTTATTTTCCACTGATAAAGCTCAAAATGAATCTCAGGCAGTGACACTGAATGTACAGAACTGCGCAAACCTCACGGCACGTTGGTTTATGGAACCTGGAAAGAACACTGATGAACGAATGCATGTCTGAGAGAAACACAAACTTTGCACTCAACGAGACGCACTTCGGGGGACATTCTCATTTTCCTTTTTTTCAGTCTGCAGATCTGCTTGCATGTCAACGCTCATGCCCGGTGCTTCTCATGCATTCGCATTCACGATTCCACCTACCCATTAGCCACATTGTAGATAGCAAAGGAGGCTGTGAAGGACTGAGAAAAGACCTGAAAGAGGTAGAGGATATCATGCACAGAGGGGTGTCGCACAGACATGAAAACACAGAATATTTATATCACACACATGCTCCTGCTCACGCTAAAGCTGTGGTCAAACAAGGTCAATAATCGTTTCTGTCAGTGTGTCACCATCAGCATGTGAATGGATGATTCACAGCAGAATAAAGTGCTTTGGAGTCCTCAGACTCATAAAGTCACTCAGAAGAACATTGGAACATGCCTTGGAGGCTCCTGATGAATGATTTCCTTGGCAACCAGGGCGGGACCAAGGCATCTAGGTGAGGTTCATTGGCCCAATCTGAATACTCGCACTGCGCCCTGCAGACTTCAGCAAAGTGCACTTGGAAAACGTGTGCAGTAGGGTTTGAGTGCGTAGTACACAAGTGTGTTAATAATAGCAGAATAGAGACGGGGAGCATTGCGTCATCGACCGCAATGCATGCCGGGATGCTGGCCGCTGTGATACTTTTTCAAAAACCTTTATTAACAACTTTTAAACAAACAGTTATTTGAAATAAATTTACATTTATTGCTGCTTTGTCTAATGGTTTTAGAGCGTCAACTAATTGTCCTAAAATTAACTAATTTCATTAGAAAATGCGTATTTTCAGAAAAGGAACTTGAGCCTTTTCTCCTGCAGCAATGACTTGTGGGTAATACCCTTGCCTGAGGTCCGCATCGCTGCAGACTTGGGTGAAGTGCAGGGTAGGGGTGCAATGGGGGCGTGGTCAACTTCCGCACTTGAGAATTGGGACACCCTATGCACTCTCACCCCTGGCTAGGAACGCAAAATTGAAGGGTGCTCTACACAGCATGGAGACTGCACTGGTTAGAGTACTCAGTGACATTTATCTAGCGACTGATAGCGGTAATTCTGTGTTGTTATTTCTGCTGGACCTCGCGGCTGCCTTTGACACGATAGATCATGAAGTGCTACTTCACCGTCTACATCATTATGCTGGGATTTCAGGGTTAGCCCTGGAATGGTTTAAATCATACCTGACAAATAGAAAAATGTGTGCTAGGATGGGAAGTTATTCCTCAGAGTACTCTGATCTACCCTGGGGGGTACCACAGGGCTCGATATTGGGACCTCTGTTGTTTTCTGTTTACATTCTGCCCTTAGGTGACATCTGTCATGAGCTTGGAGTTCAATTCCACCTATATGCTGACGATTGTCAGCTGTACCTGCCTCTGAACATGTCAAGTGGTCTCTTTATTTCTATTCTTACAAACTGTTTGAGGGAGATCAAGACCTGGATGAGTGAAAATTTTCCGAGCCTAAATGATCACAAAACAGAGGCTATATTGTTTGCTCCAAGCAGACATTGTGACTCTTCCCTAACTGACTGTGGGTCATTTAATGGCCAGCTGACTACAGTGGTGACTAATCTTGGTGTTACACTGGATAGCACCCTTAGTTTTGATACCCACATCAATGGAGTGATCTCCTCCTCCTTTTTCCACCCTCATCAGTTGGCAAAGATCAAACCATTTTCGTCACGTCATGATCTTGAGACGGTAGTCCATGCTTTTATTATGGTGCAATTGGACTACTGCATCTCTGTTTTATTCGGTGTGAGCAAGGGCCCAATAGCCTGGCTGCAAATGGTGCAGAATGCTGCTGCCAGATTTTTAGAGGGCAGGCGCAAGTATGACCACATAACTCCTGTCCTGGCTGCCCATTGATGTAAGGATTCGTTTTAAAATACTCTTACTGGTTTTTAAAATGTTAAATGGTTTGGCCCCTCCTTACTTGGTGTCACTGCTTCAGCCGTACACCCCTGTACGGTCACTCCGCTCGGAGAACCTCATGCTCCTCTCGGTCCCAAGAACGCGCCTAAAGACACGTGGTGATAGGGCCTTTGCTGTTGCAAGTCCTAAGCTTTGGAACGAGCTTCCTCTCAGCATAAGGGCCTCCACCTCTGTTGCGGTTTTTAAGGCAAGGCTAAAAACCTTCTTTTATGATCTGTCTTTTAATCTTTCTAACTAGTTTTATTGTTTTACTTACAGCAATCTGTGTACTCACTGTATTTTTATCTGTATCTTGTGATTAGGGCTGCAACAAACGATTATTTGGATAATCGATTAATCGGATGGGGTCTCGACACGATTAATCGATTAATCGGATTACATGGGGAAATTTTTAAAAACTGCTAGGGAAACGTTATTTCTCTCCTTCCTTCACTTTATTTAACACAACATTATTAGAAAACAGTTCAATAGCAGAAAAACAACATGCCATCACCTAAATTGTCTTATAAGGTGTATAGACAGAGACCCTAAGCTACATCTATATCTGTGACCTAAAATGCTTGGTCCAAGTTAAACAGCTTAAGGGCAATTCTCATCTGTTTTGTTTGATCTCATCTGTTAACATTTATTTTAAATGTAATTAAACATAGGCTGTGAATTAATCAAAATTGATCACTATTTCCAAAACTGACTGAAAAAATACCAAATAAAACAAAAGTAAATGAATGCCATCCTCCTTGCGATGATGCCCTGGGCAACTGCCATAAAGTCACATCAAGAAATGCTGCTGATCATTCCAATGATCCCAAATAGACTCACATTAGGCCACATGAAAGCAACTGAACCCAAAAATATATTAACCAGTATATAACTGCCAGGGGCGTCAGACTGGGGGGGGAAAGGGTACCGTTTACCCAGGGCCCACTGCAGGGAGGGGCCCTGAGACAGCTTTGAATAAAAATGTTTTATTGTTGTTGTTTTTTTCCCCCCCAACTTACTTAATGTCTTAATAAACTTCCCTTTACCTGGATAAAGAGGTTAAGAAACACAATTTCGCCTTAAAAATAATAACTGAATAATCTCTGAGGCATCTATCACCCCTTAAAAATGTGCAAAGTGGTTTAGTCCACACCAGCGGCCAGGGGCTGCACGGCCGCATGTACAGCTAATGAGACATCGCAGATGCCGACAGCCAGAGCTGGAGGCAGGAGAGTCAGTCATGTCTTTTCCCAAGAAAGGGAAATCTGGCTTCCAGAAAAGAAAAGAAAAGAAAAGAAGGAGAAGGAGAAAAAGTTAATTGAACAGAAGCAAGTATTGACTAGGTTTTTCAAGAAGGAAGGTGAGCAGCAGCAGAACACAGTTTTAGCTGATATTAGCTAGCTCTCAGAAGCTGCATTCATGTTAGGTGTTCAGTGTTAAACGCCTTTAGTTTCACCATCAAGATCAAATATAAATTAATTAGTGTTATCAGTGAAAACACTAATATATATATATATATATATATATATATATATATATATATATATATATATATTAATCAGAATTATTATCGCGGGTGGCCGCCACCAATTACTTCGCGGACCTCGCAGTAAAAACAGGTTCACTCTGTGTGGATATTTCAGCTCCTTCCCAGTCATGGACCAAGACAAACTTGGTATCGATGGATTCGTGGTAATCTCAGGAATGTGAAGCTGCCACTCTTTTTCGTATAGCATGATGACACTGGTGTTAGAGGTTTGTTATTGACTTGGTTAGATATTTTAAGCCTATTTTAAATTTCTTTATATTTGATCTTGAAAACGGACAATCTTATAATTTGGCTGATAATGCAGGGATTATAAAATTTAGAGTACATTACATTCACAGAGAGAACCTGGTTTATTTCATGTCATATGTATTTAATATATCAATACATATCAGCAAAGCTTAACATCATGAACCATGACAGACATGACTGAAGAGCAGATGAAGATATCATGCCAGGCACTGATGAGAAAATATTACAAGGATCTCACAGCTGAATTTGGGAATGAGATGCTACACCTGAGAACAATATATGGTGCCACATTTCCACACATTTGGTCTCCTCTTGAGCTGCTTAAGATACAGCTCTACAGGATGCAATTACAGAGCATTTTTGGAGAAGTTTGTATTGGACTGAGGATATTTTGCACACTACCTGTGACTGTTGCTGGGGGTGAACGGGCTTTTAGCAAACTGAAACTGGTGAAAAATTATTTGAGATCAACAATGTCCCAGGATAGACTGAACAGCCTAACTCTTCTTTCTATTGAAAGCCAATTAGCCAAAGGATTGGACTTTAAAGAACTCATAAGTGATTTTGCTAACATGAAGACCCGTCAGTGGGCATTTACTGGAAAATAAATTCCAGGATTTTTGTTTGAACACATTGTTGGCAAATAAAAATAATTATATGTGAAGTCTGGGCATTTCACTTTTATTATGCTGGCATTTGTATTTGCTCAATATAGAGGTTAAACTAAGATCATATTTATTATCTTGTCTTATAGCATGACAAAAAATGTGTAAGAGAGATATTAAGTAATTGAGCATGGGGCCCTCCTAGAAGACTTGTACCTAGGGCCCAGAATTTGGTGCTACGCCCCTGATAACTGCACTCTTACACAACACGCCTGCAGCAACAGTTAGGACTCCTCCATCCCTTTTAAAAGCGTTTTTGCTTCCGAGGACATTGTGGTTGTAAAACCACATGCTAGTAGTCTGGCCCCGGTGTGATCAACCAGTTTCTGTGGGAATGGGACGGCGGAACCAGGGCCAGATTAACACTTTGTTGTACCCTGGGCAACAATATTCAAGGGCTCCATCATCACGACCCAAGGATCACCATAATGTGGTCACATACAGAATATTTTACTGTAATATGCAGTAAATATACTCAATACTTGAATGCCTGACAACACGTAACCCGCCCAGAGTAACCTTTGACCCACCTCGTGTGGACTGACCAATGAGGAGAGGGTCTTAACTTGAGGCCCTCTCTTCATTGGTCAGTCTGCATGAGACTGACTCTCAACTGACATTCAGTCGTAGGCAGCGAAGCGTCTCTGTGCAGCGCAAAAGCCCGGGTGGACAGTTTGTTTAATATAGGGTGACCATATTTCCATTTCCAAACAAGAGGACAGGGGATCTGTGCCTATGACGTCACACTATGGCAACGCCACACAAACCATGTTGGGACCCATTTTTTGTAAGAACTAAATTAATATCAGATTCTGCCAATTAAAGGGCTCTAAAACAATTCATATGTAAATATTTAGCATATTTACTGCAAAATCTCATTTTTCTGCTTTAGTGCTGCAACAAGGTTTTATTAATAATAAATTATTATACCTTTTGTTTTACTACAGCATCGGTAAGCTTCCTGTGCACAGATGATTAAGGATGCTTGTTTCAGCTGTGAGATTAGACGATAGGGTCAATGAAAAAATAAATTGTCACACACTCCATGGAAACTTTCAGAGAATCCACAAATAGTGGCTTTCAAATGGTTTTGTTACTTTTTGCAAGTTTTTACAAGAAGCAGATGAGACAGCATGTCTGATAATTTAGTTTTTCATCTGATAATATTAGAACATGTCAGTAATGTCTGAGGGGCTTTTATAAACACCATATAACTAACACTACTGGAGAGGGCATGAATTACACAGAGGCTTCTGGGGAGCCCAGTTATGGGGGGGGGGGGGGCATTTTGCCTTGGCCCCCAAAATGTCTTGAAACGGCCGTGGGTGTGTGACTGAGTTTTGAAGGTGATCTGAATTGTATCAGATGTATAAATACTACATGTGTATAACTTATTGTTTTTTACTGGTAAAAACGTGTCGTGGAGATAAATCTACCTACATTTGACTTTTCAACACTTTGTTTTGTTTTCTTGTTTTTATTTAACTATTTTCCTGTCCTGTCTGTCTCTCATCTTCCTGCATCTCCTCATAGTTCTCCAGAAAATCTGTTGCCTGGATTCTTACCTTTTCACCTCATCAGTTACTTTTGAGCAGATCAAAGGGATCTCCTGACCGAAAAGCGCAGAGCGCGTTTTCGATGCTGCGTGAGGTGACATCACCACAGCACAGGTGATGAGCTCCGCAGTAGCGCGCTTCAGGCACAAATAAGACAGAAAATAGAGAACATGTGCGGACATGAACGATCGTGTGCTAATTATAGTTTTTTGGTTGCGCCACTTTGAGAATGGACCGTGCGCTGGAAGCAGCTGCCTGGATCGCTGCGCGACAATGCGGAACCGGTTCGCAGCAGCGCAAGTCTGCCGGCTCTCCCTCGCGCTGATTTGCCGGTACCGGCTCTCCCTCACGCTGATCTGCGGCTCTCCCTCGCGCTGATCTGACTTGCTCTGGTCTGCGCGCAACGGCGGGCGGGAAGGGGGGGGGGGGGGGGGGGCGCTTTTGGAAGAGTTGTGCGACACAACGAATCGATGACGCAATTCGTTGCCAACGCTTTTAGTAATTGATTTTCATCGAATTTATCGATTCGTTGTTGCAGCCCTACTTGTGATACAATGTTTTTATTTTCTGGACTCAATGTTTTATGTTTTACTTGATCAGTGTAGCGCCTTGGTGGCATCTTTTTGCCTGTAAGGCGCGATTTACAAATAAGGTTGAGTTGAGTTGAGGTGCAAGTGCAAGTGTTGAGATTGGGTCTTTGACATTGAGAAACACAGGTGGCCTTTAATAACAAGCTTATGACGTTTTTTGCACTAAACCCCTCTCACATAAAGCAACTTCAGCAGTTTCAGTACTTTTCAGAATCAGTCTAATCAGAGCTGTTGCTGGTCACACCCACCCATCCCCCACTCAGGCTGCTACTAGCTGAGAAGCTCCGATATCCTGGAGGGGCTAAGAGTAGAGACACTGCTCCCCCAGCAGCAGCTCTCTCTCCTGCACTTGAGAGATGGTTCTATGCTAATTTCCCTATTTGTGACATCACAAACAGGGACTTTTTGAAACAGTTTGCTTTAAGCACATTGTTCCTAAAACCAAACACTGACAAAAAAAAAATAATAATAACAGATGGATGGATTTTGTTGTTGAGTGTTTATCAAAGGTAGTACATGTCCCCTTTAATCAATGCACTGGTCAGCAAATCCAGACTGCTAATTTCTTTCTAAAATCCTGTGGAAGCCTTAAGGATGCATTGTTTTCAGTCACTTTTTCATTTGGGTTTAATACAAAATAATAATCTGTTGTGGGTTTTGCAAATATGAAGTTAGATCCAAACCACCTTAGTACCTGGTAAAGATCACATTATGTCCTGATACTTGAAACTCTAAAATGCAAGGAAGTTTCTTTCTTTTAACCAAGACCGTGCACCAAAACCAGAATTCGTGCTGCCTGTGTTCCTGTTAAATTACTGCAAAGCTGCTTTAAATGGTCTACTGCTTAAAAAGACATCAAGATTATTTCACAGAATTAGAAAGGAAGCGTTCAATGATCCCACACTTATTAAACTGTTTTCTCCCAACAAACAGAAACAAGAGCAGCAAAGCGTTTAACGCTGTGATTATCTGGATCTGAACGGGCAGCGTCTTATTATTGCTCTGGCTGTTACCGAGACAATCACATTCAAGTTATTTATGCTTAACTTATTGTTGAAATGCTTGCAGTGGTTTCATCCACATTTCATCATCACTGCGATCCTCAAGTGAGTTAAAGTGACGTGTTCGCTGGAGACCAAGAAAAAAAGAGGAAAGGTGAAGAAGAAGAAAGTCACATGGAAGAAAAGTTCTTCTCAAACAGCATCATAAAGGCTAACACCCGTTCCACTGAGCTCTTATTGTGGCAGGCAGCTCTGACTCAAGCACGAGCGGCTCAGAATCAGTAAATTAATGCTGAAGTGGACCCTGATTAATGGTTGTGTGCATTTGTGTGTGTGCTAATTGCAGCCAGTCAAAGGCAACCCCCAGTGGACTCAAGGTAATGTATTGATGTCTTCCATTGTTGCTGTTTTTCAAGCGGAGGGTTGGAGGCAGTGGGTTTGCCCACTGGCCACCAAAAAAAGCCCCTTCCACTGGGAAAAACCGGTCCCTGCAGAAATTGAATGTCACATCCTCTATGCAGCACACTTAGCAGTGAAATTGGATTTTTCTTCAGCCCTGTTTGTCTGTTGTTAGAAATAAAACGCACGGCTGGGATGGCAAAGGGCCGCAGGGGGCGACGGAAAAGAAGAGTGGGAAATAAATCCCGAGGCTGCCCAAATGAAATTGAAATTTGATCGCGGCGTTAAGACTGAGCACGAGGGGCAAAAGTGCAAGGAAGGAAAAGCGGGAGGCGGGAATTGAGCAAACCGAAAGGAAAACAAGAAACGGGGACATGGGAACAGGCCAGGAAGTTCAAGGTTGTCTCGCCATCAGCGCTGTGTTCATTCAGCATTTTCAGATGCGTTTAGAGGCCCAGCGGTTCTGCGTGTCATTTACCGTGGTGCTGCCGCTGGCAGCCTCGGCGTTATTGTGGCCACGTGTGTGAGTGTGTGTGATAAACAGAAAGGAAGAGGCAGAGCATCTGTCTCCAAGAGGCAGAGTGAATTCTAATGTGAGTGCCAGTAGCAGATCATAAATTCTCCTGTCCCCCCTCCGTTTACTACCCACACCCAACACAGAGGAGAGGGGCACTACGCAAAGATTAAACACTCAGCAGACAGTGCAGGATAATGTGACAAAGGATATGTGTGAAGATTACAACAAGTGCTGAATGAGCTCAGAAGTTTGGAGCCGTATTCCTCACAATGAGGAGATAATAGCATCCATTCTTCTCCATGCCACTGCTGCCTCACAAGGACCTTCTTAGCAGCCCAGTGTGCCTTTACGAGCACCCATCTGAGTTTTGCTGCAGAGTGCAGACACAACTCCCCAGGCGCGCCGTTTGTCCCTATATCCCACTATCTCGGAAGGCTCTGGTTGCTTCTGCACGTCAGTCCCAAAAACTGCTGAAATCTCTCTTTGTGCCGCTCAGAAATGTCTACTTGTTTATTCTCTCCTCTCACACAAACTCAAAAGGCAAAGCCGCCTAATTCAAACAGGCTTCGGGGGGAGACGCTCTCCTGCCTTGTCTTGCTCCTTTGTGTCAAAATCCCCAAATAGCTTCTATGGATTCCCTCTTTTCAAAATCCATTTATTCTCCCCCCAGCAGGCACCGCCCCTCCAGATCCTCCTGAGCGAATACAGAACCCAGTCAAGCCTTTCAACTTTACACACGCCCGCTCATCCATTTCTCTCTCTTGCAGCTCTCTCCTTCTTGCATCCCTGACACCCTTTGATGATCATTCCAATTGATTTCAACTGGGCAGTGTATCTAAGGGCAAGCGGCGCACATCCCATCCATCATCCCCCCGCCACCCGGAGTGGCTTTCCGTTTTTCTCATGCATTTTCTGCCACTCTCTGAAGCGCTCCTCCTCTGAACAGCCGAGCCGCGTTGCCTGGTGCAAACTGCTTCAGTCAGCACAAATCGCCCCAAGAGATAGATAGAAGAAAGTGAGTGAGGCTGAGGAAAATGAAGGAGGGTTAGATGGGAGAGGGGGACACACACACACACACACACACACACACACACACACACACACACACACACACACACACACACACACACAGCTTGCAGTGTTTACATGCAAATACCTATTTCTGAATAAATCGATGTTTCCAGGTGGGGTTCTCCTCATCTTCAGCGTATTTGTGCTCTGATACTCTGAGCTTATAAAACAACGAGACAGTTCCTGCTGATATCAGAGGAAACATGCTATAAATCATCCAACAGAAAGACCCAAACTGGGCAAAGACCTACGCCCCCCCCCCCACTCCCAGAGATGTGTGGAAAACAGATGGAATGCATGCTAACCATTCAATAATTCATTCCATATGGAAGCACCGTGTTTGTGATGAATGCTGTGATGCAGCAACAGGCTCATTCGTTCCCCACACAGGGAAAATAAGATACGCAGTGATTAGTCGAGAAGCTGGTCTCCAAAGAAAACCGAGACTGTGAGGGCTGAACAAATGAGAGTGGGCAAATCTGCTTGGAGATTTTTAATAAAAATGTGGGGGGGGAATGGGCCGAGGACCTTCATTTTCTCCTAATTTGGTTTTCCTGCATGGAAGATTACTTGCACGTTGTACAATTCGCACTTTCATTTTATGGATGAGTTGCATAAAACGCATGTTTCTGCAGCGTGAGATCATACAGGTGCGATGACAAACGATATAAGGCGTTAAGAGTAAGACGAGATCCCCTTCTTCCTCCATCTTATCAGAAACCTGCGATTGTGATTCTCTGCAAGTTCTCATTAAAATTCCCAGCTGATCCGACGGGGTGATTTCATTACTGCAGCTCCAACTTTACCTCTTCATCTCCCTCATCTCTTTTCTCTCCTTTGCAGCTTTCCGCTGCACACTTCACAGCGATCTCTCCCCAGAGCTTCTCTCAACCCTCTGCACCTTCTGCAATGAGCCAGTTTAAATATTCAACCGCTCATATGTTATCCCGGTCGTTCGGCTGTTCTGAAGCTACGGTCTGCTGCAGTAGCAGGAAAACACACACCCCCACCCTCCCCCCTCATGTGCCACCTCCTTCTCCCTGTTGTTTCATCAGGGCTCTGATAGAAATTGCACATCACTTCTGCTCAACAGCCACAAGTGGCCTGTCAGACGAGCAGAACTTTGTTAGCGGTGATCCCTTGTCTTTGAAATTAGAGGAAGATTTATGTCTGTGGATGCACTCCGAAGGTAAAATGCTCCATAATGAGGTCTGTTTGAGTCAAACTTACCGGTCGGATGTTATACGCCAGAAGGACAAACGACTTGTCTGCAGACACCTGGAACTTGGTGGAGGTCAGGTCCTGCAGAGAAAAAGCTGCGTTAGCAGTCATGCTGCCACCGATCATGATTGGTGTTGCAGTAAAGTGGACATACACAAGTTTAAAATATAAAAAGCTTGTACTGAAAACATCTTTGTGCTGGAAGAACACACAATGTAAAATCAGGCAATCACATAGCGTCTTGTGCATTTATAGGTGAAACAAAAATTTCTAAATGGTGAAAAAGTTCTTTTATGTCAGTAATTCATCTAAAAATATGAAATGAATCTATGAGATGGACTCGCTCCATGCAAACCCAGATATTTCAGCCTTTATTTGTTACAACTGTGATGATTATGGATTACAGCTGATGAAAACACCACCTTCAAAATCTCACATAATTAGAATATTGTGAAAAGGTTAAATATTCTAGACTCAAAGTGTCACACTCTAATCAGCTAATGAATCCTGAACACCTGCAGAGGGTTCCTGAGCCTTTAGATGGTCTCTCAGTCTAAGCTGGGTTAATTAGACTCTTATTCTAACTTTTTGAGTTTCACCTGTAAAAGCAGCAGCTTAAGTGGGGAGAGTTTCTTCTTAATTAACCCTAAAAATCTAAATAATCCATGAGAACAGTCTCCAGATTTATTACCGTCTGATTACTTTTTAATAAAACCTTATTAAAACTGTCTAGAGGAAACAATAAATTCTGTCAACCCACTAATACAATAAAATAAAACAAATAATAAATAAGTATAAACAATTTTACAAACAATAAATAAAATTTCTAAATAAATTCACTGATTAATGAAAAATAAAAAAATAAACCATAATTGACCAAAAGTTATAATGAAACAATTCTCACTTCAGCTTTTTTTAAAAACATATTCTCATTGTTCTTATTGCAGGATGTGAAGTGATGTGTTTTGTCTGCAGTTGTAACTAAATATCTCATAAATCGCTTCGAGTATTATATTAACACTTCTAACGAGGAATAACTGGATGTTCTTTTTTTAAATTTTATTTATTTGCATTTATTTTTCCGTCATAACAAATACATATAAAACACATGAAAAGGAAAATAATTATCTAATAAAGAACATAATAATAATAATTATCACAGGTACAAATTCCTCTTGTAAATTAAACAGTTTCTTAAGATATAATTTATGAGCGAAAAGGTATAGGCTGAAGTTAAACTTATTTAATCCTACCCATTAATTCATTACAAAAAAATCAACATTGTCATAAATATCAAAAGTAAATAAACATATAAACAATACAGTTATTACATGCAACATCCTGATTTCAACAAAATCAATCAAGAGGTATAAAAGTGTGACAAAACTAATTTTGGTGCACTTGGTAATTATGTAAGGCATTATTTTTAAAACTCTTTTTGAATATTTTCAAGAGCAAATCTGTCCTCGAGGCTATTCCATAAACTCACTCCTCTTACTGAGATACATCTTTGTTTTTAATTGGTTCTGATATTCTTTTATTTTGAAAATCCCAGTTCCTCTTAGACTATATCCTCATTCCCTTAGTTCAAACGTCCTTTGGAGGTAAGGTGGAAGTTGAGCCTGATATGCCTGATATACTACAACCAGTGTATGCAGGTCAATAATATCGAGGCAATGCAAACTGCGCCTTACAAAGTGAGTCATCTGCGACTGACTGACTTTGGAGTCGCAACAATTAAAAGTCTATAAAAAGATCTTTAACTCTGCCTATTGTACAGCGACTGAGCTCAAAGAAGCATATGGTTATTCAAGACTTATGCAGGATGTTATTATTATGTTATTAGTTATTATTATTTAAATTTATTTAAATTATTAACATATTATTATGTTATTATTATGCAGGATGTTGCAGAGTTAAACATCGGGTGACAGCAATGCATGGCGTTGCTTTAATTTTACTAATAAATGATTCACCAAGTCTGGAGGCATTTGGGGGCAGGAGGGCAAACCTGAGCAGCCTGACAGCGCTGCAACAAGAACCGTCATTCATCAACAGCTGACAGAAGCACATTACTGATGGGAAAACATTGTCAAGCAATTCCAGAGCCGCAGCAGCAGCAACACGCCCCATCTCAGAGGCACCGGATTTAGGACAACAGTGTGAACATGTGGACTGAAGTCAGACACATCAGCTTTCTAAAGTGGACCCGTGAGGTCCAGATGAAAAACCAGCAGGGTGATCCAGTCTGTGAGGAGCTGCATGATCAAAAGCAAAGTTCTGGTTTTATAGGTTGTATCAACGTTGAAAGCGCGTCTCCACTTGTGTGATGTAACATCGGTGCAGCTCTGAGACGTTAGAGCTACGCATGTTGCATTTAAGACCCAATCTTTTTAATCAGAGCATTCATTCTTTTATTTATTGAAAAAGAGGCAATGCAAACTGCGCCTTACAAAGTGAATGCATCACCCAGGAAGAAGAAGATATTTGTTGTTGACTTTTAACAAAGTGGAGAAATATTTCAGGATCTTCTGCACATGAAAATCTGATCCATAGTTATAAACAGACTCCCTATCAAGTGGGCTCTAAGACATTATATAGGGGATCTGTTCACCCTGCTTTTGTTTTAAAAGACTCATCTCATTTTGCAGCACATTTATAGTAGAAGATTTCCACATTTTAACTGTTAGGACTTTATATAGCCTACTATATCTAGATTAGACTTTAAAAGTTTGCATTTCAAAATATTTAGATTCCATTCTAAATATTTTTGTTAGGCTGAAAAATAGATTTTATTCTGGTATTACAGATTAATTTTACCTTTTTATATTTTATATATAATTTATATTAAAATCTATATATTTAATTTTCATATAATTTGGTTAAATATTTAGCTTTGATTCTAATACAGAGTATTTTTTTATATTTATTCTGATATTTAGGATTTACGTAGCATTTAGATTTGAATCTTTGTATTGTTTTTAACATTACTGAATTGAATTAAATCATCATTCAAAATTACATCTGCTGTGCCATCATTCTCTCAGTGTGTAAAAATTAATAAATTAACTGTAGATTTGTTAAGATGTCATTTTTCGCCGACTTAGAAGGAAGGAAAAGAAGATCTTTGGCTTTTACATAAAAGATCTGTTTGCATTTATGAGAATTTAACCAATTAAGTAGAATATTCATGACACTGTTTATAATTGATTTATTAAATTCCCTCAAACACTGGACTGTATTTACTTACTCGTCATCATGTGAAGAATTCAGGCACCTGATGCTGTGAGACACCAATGGGCCATTCCCATCTGTACCGGGTCGGCCCGGGCCGGGTAGCGTAGGTTGTTTACATATCTGGGTGGCCTGGTATTTTTCCGGGCCAACCAAGGCTCATTCTCAGCCCTCTTCTCGAGGGGGTCTGCTTCAGGCCGACCAGGGCCAACACACCCACTGCTGACAGCAAATTCACACCTTCCATTAGAGCAAGCCTCTGATTGGTGGGTAGAATCAGCCCACATGGGCTTAAGGCAAGGATGTGTGGAATCAACCGGGCCAGGCTGGGGCCGACTGGGGCTACCCGGCCCGGGCCGACCCGGTACAGATGGGAATGGCCCATAACAGCACCTCTAGTAACGTGTCCTGTACAGTTCACATTTCATCATGTTGTACTAATTCTATCAAGAGTTAAAGCATTCTGCGTGTCACTAAACTAATTCTAGCATTTTATTGCATGTTTTTGCATTTTTAAATCTTTAAACCCACACAAAACTTTTGATCTTAGTAGATTTATAATAACAATAATAATAATAATAATTATTATTATTATTATTATTATTACTGATAACAACTGATAACAATAACAAATACATATAATAATAATAATAATAAATATTATTATTATTATTATTATTATTATTATTATCATCATTATTACTGATAACAACTGATAACAATAACAAATACATATAATAATAATAATTATTATTTTTATTATATAATCATTGCAGACTAATTTTGTCTCAGCAATTCATTGCTGGGGGAAACCATATCTCTACACAGATGAGACTTTTCAACCTGACTACACAATCCAGCTTTGAACGTGCCTGCGATGACCCACATAAGTCTGTCAGTGTCGCACAGAGGCGGTGTTCAAAATGATGCCCTCTCTGCAAAATTCTCTTTGAAGGCACATGCCGAGGATCACAGCAGAACAAGATTGGATGGAAATAAGCAGATACTGTCAGCCTGCCAAACCTTTATTTCGTGGGGGGAAAATATGGAGTGTGGTGCAACAGCTCCACACGGCATCTGTACGAGTCCCCATCTACCTGTGCATGCATTCGGATAATGCAAAGGACTTCGGGTAGAGAGGAGAAGACACAACCGACTTTAATTTATTGCCATGCAGCTCCCTTTTACACAGCTTGTCACGATAGGTGGAGAGCACAGACACGCTTAATGAGAGTTCAGCAGAAGTTCTGCTCACTGAAACTGGAGAGAATCCATTCCCTGTTTGTGTGCATTCCTGGTGAAATGCGAGTTTCATTTTAAGATGTTCAGCATCAGTCTACACTTGTTCCATAAAACAACTGAACATTTTTCGACATCTACAAGAACTTTTCCTGCCTTCTGTGTCCTAACTAGACACTAGGGGCTGCACGACTTAATTTTTTTTAAAGTCGACTAGCGAGTAATGAAAATCGAGTCGACTTTGACTAGTCGTTGATGATGTCATACACCTGAAGCGGCGCACGCGGGGGGGAGGTGTGTGTGTGTGGGGGGTGTTCGCTGGAGTTTTTGACAATTAAAACTGCGCCCACATTTTCAAAGTTAAACACATCTCTTTTAGCAGCGGTAGTTTCTGCTTCAGCCCTCTCCCCCCTCCCCCTGCGCAGTGCGCCTGCAGCCTCTCGGAGTTCCTGCTGCTCTACACATTAAAATAATTATTTCATTTTCTGTTCCTCACTTCTGATTACCTTCAGTGGTGTTTGTTTGTTGCAACCACCAGGTACAAAAACTAACTTGTTTTTATTTGACTATTTTTCTGTCCTGTCTGTTTATTATCTTCCTGCATCTCCTCTCAATCCTAAAGAAAAACTGCTACCTGGGTTCATATATATTCACCTCATGAGTTACCTTTGAACTGCAGTTCTAAAAGATCTACCGACCGCAAAAACAGCGGAGTGCCGCTGCTCGCCGACCACATCAGTGAGGTGAAGCTATTGGAGGACAAAACAGGTGATGCGCCCCGCTCCACAGCAGCGAAAAGCATCAGGCACAAATAAAAGAATAAAAGACAGAAAACATCAAAGGAAATAAGCCGACATGAACGATCGCGTGTTAAATTAGTTTTTGAGGTGGCGACACCTGATTTGATAATGTTGCTGTGGCCGTGCTCAGGACGCAGATGTCTGGAGCGCGTCCACAATCAGAGCTTTGCATGCGCAAGCTGGTTAAGATTAGGATGGGGGTGAGAGGAAGGTTAAATTGCAAGAGGGTAAACGTCACAATTTGGTTAAATGTCCGTTTTACGGTGGGTGTCAGTACCGACACTCTGGCACAGTGTGTTACCCCCCGACGCGCAGGAGCTCGTCACCTGCTGTCTTTTCCGAGAACTGCATCTTGTCGCTCATTATCACGTGACAGTGACTAGTCGCTGAAAGGCATAAAAAGTCACTACAGAGCGGTGAAGTCGACTAGTTCATACAACCCCTGCTAGACACCACACATCCCGAGCAGAAGTCTCAGTGCATGTCAGCCAATAGAAGTGAAATCCACCCTACCAGTGAGCAGTTGTCCAGCAGAGTCGTGGTCAGGTTGTTGTTGAGGCTGAATGTCAGAACATGTCCTTCTCTGGTGCGCAGGGCCACTTCGTTCTCTGTCAGGGTTCACACAAGTCAAAAAATAGCTGTGTAGAGTGAAAACTGACAAGCACAGCTGAGTTTATTATTTTATTATGTTTTAATCATCCTTCAAATGTTGCGAGAACTGTCATTGATGCAGAAGCATGTGCCATAATTGGTTTATCTGTAGCGGTCCTTCTGGGTTCAGGCAGGCAGCGCTTGTGCAGAAAAGGCCCTGATATTTGCTCTTTTGACACTGCACTGCATTTATCCACATTCTACAACAGTTAATTAATTAAATTAAACCAATTGGTTAAATGCATTCATCTGATTGTGTTTTTAACATTAAATATTTGCACAAAATGACCATTCAGATCTGAAGGAGGCCGGGATGTTTCCTCTTCCATGTAACTGCTAAATAATCAGCATTGATGCCAACACTGAAAGGCTTATAATACTTTCAGTGTATAGACCTGATGTATAACAGTCGATATGAAACAGGACATCTGAGTAAAAGACTGATGTTGGGTTCGGGAAAACTGGGATAGTCGTATTTCATAACTCTTCTCTTCGTTTGGTGCGGAGGAGTGTACAACCATGGCGAAATCCTGCAAAAGCACCAGCACTTCTCGTGATCATGGAGGAAAACATAATTAGGAACACAATGAGTACGTCAGACACAGCTGACCACCGCTCCCGTTTAGAATCGGCTGCGTTTTGCTAACAGCAACAACAGAAAGGACGTAGGACAATCCTACTAAAAACACTCAAAATAAAATATACTGCTTCAGAAAAAGGTAAAGATTGGACCGCCAGATCCTGAGCATCAGCATAAATGCTATTTGCTTTTTCACTTCTGTGCATGTGACAACGGCCCAGCCTAAACATTAACATAGGTCACCTACATGTGCAATAGAAACACTATCAGAAAAACACGTTTAGCTGCTGTAGCTTGTGAACTGATGCAGGATGAAGTCGGTAGAACGCCATTTCCTCCACTTTTGCAGGAGTTCAGGTTTGACTAGTGACTGAATGGTTTAAATATTGATCCGGGGGGAAAAGTCTTGAGCGACAAACACACGCAGCTCAATTTGGACACGATTTCCTACCGTTTAGCCATTCCACAGAGGGGTCATGAACTTTGAAGTCTTCCCTCTCCAGATCCTCCATGGTCACATGGGAATGGAGCAACAAGCGGGACTCGTCTTTAGGAGCAGAAACACACGTTTAGTTTTGAGCATCATCTTGGATTCATCACCACAAACCATTTGCAGCAAAGGTTCAGCAATGTGGAGCAGACATTTGCTTTAATTCCTGGATAGTAAATAACCCCAAAACAAGAAACCCTTGTGAGTGTTTAGACATCCACACTGCACTTATTTCCACCTAGGGCTGGGCGATAAGGCCTAAAATCAATATCATGATGTATTGAGGATTTCACCTCGATAACGATAAATGGACGATAACTACAGTAGAGCCCTGCACGGGCCTAAAATCTGAGCCCGTGTCTGGCCCGGCCCGAGGGGGTGGAGCCCCAGCCCGACCCGGCCCGAAAAGGTTTTCAGGATTCTCTGGCCCGACCCGAGCCTGAGCCCGACTTTTTTTTAACCAACTAAATGAAAACAAAGTGCGTCAATCCTGACCAATGTGTTAAAAGACGTGCAGGATCCGATCTATTTGTTTTTCCCTCATTTACCGTCACGGAGATAACGGCACACTGGCTCTGGTGTTAATCAAGTTAAATTTGATCTCTTTCCAACAATTTTCACAAGAAAACACAACAGACGAACAGACATTTTATTCGTTATGCACATTGCAGATGTAGCTAAAAGATTCCCATCTGAACATCTGAGCTGGACAGCTCGCTGTCAGCGCCTAAGTGCACAGCGAGCTGAAGTTGTGGAGATTGGCTTGGAGCGCGTCGCAGAACCAGAGCGCATGCGGGAAGGTTCCTCCCACTGAAGCGAGTGTTTTCCAAACCCTGTCTCTCAGAGAGACTTGTCACTTAGAAAATGTTCCCTGATTATGAAACTTTGGCTGAATAGTGCTTGTTCCTGTCCCCAATGTGGCGACGCATCCAGGAGCCGTCTGAGGAGAATCCCAGAATCTCACATCCTCGTCGGCTCAGGAAGCGCCTATATGATTACGCACAAGCGTGACCCATCAACCCGGTCTCACAGTAAGACTGGGTTGGACCTGTTCAGGTTTACGCAGACAATCTTTACATAGAATTGACTTACAGATATAAAATTAATTCAGTAAAATATAAAGCATTTTATTTAAATATCCATTCATTATTTTACAAGCACAGAGAGCCGCATCAGATTCAGATCAGCGGGAAGATTCCTCCGACTGATTAAAAGCACTTTCTGTTCAGGAGCAATGCTCAGTGTTTCAGTCTTGCTTGAGTTCAAATGAAGACAGTTACTGGCTAGCCAGTCCTTAATACGCTCAATGCAATCAAGTAGATCAGCTAACTTGTTAAAATCGGTGTCCCTGAAAGAGCACATGGGAAAATTTATTTCGATAAGAGTCAGAAATTTCGGTAACGATACATTTTCCATTTACTGCCCAGCTCTATTTCCACCCATGTCTGCTTTGCCTGAACAGAACGGAGACCAACACCAAGCACTGACTGTTCATGGGGGTTTTATAATCCCTCCTGGATTTTTTTTATGGCTGAAAAAAAGGCAACTTCTTGGATTCTCCCCTGGTTGCCAGGCAACAGCTAAGAGACAAAAATCGTCAAAAGACATTTGAACCTCATAAAATGTGAATTGTTTTATTTATGCCATGATTTTTCCACACGTTAAACAAACATGAGAGCAAGTGGAGTTTAACGGCGTCAGAAGAGCACCCCTGTTCTGTTTATTCGGAGTTAAACGCTGTTGGCAGTTGCGCCATTTTCACCAGAAGGACTCCAGAATGGAATTGATCTTCTCATCCAACTTCGCACCAGAAGGCAAATAAGCCTTTCCAGCCAATCTGACAAACTATTGCATTAGCTCCCAGCTCAACGTCTCCTCCCTGCTTTGATTTGTCGACTTCCCTCCGGCTCTTCGCAGCCTCTTTGTCCTCTCTGTCTCATTTCCACTGTTCTTACCAGGCGTGAGGAGGAAGACGGACAGGATGACCAGAGACATGACGGCCAGGATCACCACCATGGCAATCCCGATGCCCTTCCAGTTCCGCGGGGGACCGTCCGTACTCCCCAGGTCCTGATGTTGGAGAGAAAACAAACAACAGTGATGAATGAGGGCAGAGCAGAACAGGAGGACGTTAGTGCTGCCTCACTGCCACAGTCAGACAAACGGTCGCAGAGCCTTGGGGGACTCAGACTTTATCTTCAGCGTTACTAAGGCGTTACCAAATTACACCACTTTTTAATTGCAGAAAGGCGTAAAACTGTTGCGGTTGGGGAAGCCATTTGTAATTGAGGCAGGAATTATTGTCACCCCCGAGGCTTTTGTTTCTTATTGAGTCAGTTTATTAAAAATCGCAGAAACATACAGGTTTTCTTCAGAAGCTGAAATCAATCCATAAAATCCTCCAACTTAAAAAAGAAACTAGCAGCTTATTTCTCTCTTCGCGAGTTTAAAATGCCCTGGCAGAAGTGAAACAGAAAACTCACGTTTGAATTTGAGATGTAGTTGGTAAACCCTGGACCTGTCCTCTGGGCTCCGACACAAAACCTCATAAAACTATTGTCACCAGAATTTCAAGTACACATTTTTTCCAAATGAATATTTGTATTTCCCACAAAATCACAGCATTTAAAAAAATTAAGAGTTTTCCATCATCCAGATTTAATGAACAGCTTTACAGTACATGATTAATGAGGTCATATAACAGCGCTATTTAGGAATGATGGAATAAACTTTTCACAAAACCCCAGTTACTACGGGGGAGGGTTTAGTCTGCAGCTCTCCACTTCCATCGTCTGAACCAATCATGAGCTTTCTCCGTTCACAGCTAGAGTATGTTCATTTTCTGTACTCCGTGGGACTGGCTCTGCAGGAAACGCGTGTCTGAAGAACTGAGACAGCAGCAGTAAAACCCATCCTTCGTTATGGATTTCCTCCCCTTTGGCTTAAACCTCAGATCTTTGCTGCTGTCCGTTTACCTCGCCGCCAACCTTGGAGAGGTGGGCAGCTCAGGAAGGTCAACCGCGTGCTTCGCCGGTTAACAGATCGCTGCTTTTCCGAACTCCCTGGGTGACACCAGCTGTCCCTGATTTGTGTTCCAACATCCACCTTTAATTCCTTTGCACTTCCTGTGCGAAACCACACACCTTCATCCCTCCGGCTAGCTCACATTCATGGGCCATTCCCATCTGTACCGGGTCGGCCCGGGCCGGGTAGCCCCAGTCGGCCCCAGCCTGGCCCGGTTGATTTCACACATCCTTGCCTTAAGCCCATGTGGGCTGATTCTACCCACCAATCAGAGGCTTGCTCTAATGGAAGGTGTGAATTTGCTGTCAGCAGTGGGTGTGTTGGCCCTGGTCGGCCTGAAGCAGACCCCCTCGAGAAGAGGGCTGAGAATGAGCCTTGGTTGGCCCGGAAAAATACCAGGCCACCCAGATATGTAAACAACCTACGCTACCCGGCCCGGGCCGACCCGGTACAGATGGGAATGGCCCATAAGAATCCATGCATCTGGTGTCAAGATGACAGAAAATGAACTAATCTATCAAAGAGGGAGCGATAAAATCGGGGTCGTTGCTCTCCATCCAGAAACATTTGTTGTCTCTGAGTTTTCATCCAGCTGTGTGCATTTATAAACATAAGAGTTTTGATGTTTTGAGCCCAGAGAAGCAGGATTTCTTCATCCCTGCGATGAGTGAAAGATAAACAAGGTCTGCCAGAGCAGAACTCCTGCCAAGATCTCCTCTTTATTAGATATCCTGGACTGCAGCATCACAACATGTTCAAATTAAAAACCTACCAGCTACACCTGCAGGGACATCTTACAAGTGATGTCTGAACTTTTAGTGCAGTCCAATGCTGATTGATGTCCAAGGCTACACGCTTTCTGGCCTTTCTAACACTCTCTGTTTTTATATTTTATACTCTTAGTTCTCCTGCCCCCTCAGCACGCAGTCCCTCAGGGAACCACCATTACCCCTCTGTCAGCTCAAGAAACCTACAGTCTGTGAAGGCTTTTGCACAACATAGTCAGACTACAATCTATAGTGCTGCAAGTTTGCAAAACGAGGAATTTAAATTAAATCTAATTAACATAACAGAGTGGGAACACGTCCAGTCGTGTCTCGTGGTTACCGAGAACAACGTGAAGTGTACTCTGGTGGAAAACTACACAGAGATCCCAGACTTCTGGTCAGCAGACACATTTGAGACTAAATTACTTGCTTGACTGATTTCTACACCCAGTGTTATTATTTCCATGTTGTTCCTCAAATTATGTGAGCAGCATTCCCTCCGGGGAATGCTCATCTCCTATCATTCCCCGGGAGTCGAGACATTACTTCCAATTAAGGTCACATCACATAAAAGACGGAGGAGAATCCCACAGCCGGGCGAGTAAGGAGTTTAGTCACTCTTGCAAATGAGGCAAAGAGCAGAGCTTCCCCCGGATGCACGGGGAGAGGGCTGCTGGAGCCGACCGGCTGCTGGTCATGCTACGTTTGGGAATTGAATGCGGCGCAGGTGAACAGATGACTTTATCTAAGTCAGTGCCCTGATGGACAAGCAGAATGCAGGTTTTCAGCTGAGCTAGGTCAAGAACAGACCTCTCCTTTTACTCAGAGGAGCTGGAGGAGACGTCCAGAGGAGGCGTCAGACAAACAGCAACGGGTGCAAGAATGCAAATGAAGACTCTCACTGTTATTTGGATAAATCACCTGAAGGCATTCCCTTGAGAGGTTTTTTTTTTTTTTTTTTGGCAAACCACGCTGAACAGAATCAGTTGTGAGAGAGTCCTTACATACGCCCGCAGCGCTGGGGGACTTTCACTCAACCAAATGAGGGAATCGATAAGGTGTGCAGTTCTACAAGGTCCACGGGGAAACAATTAATAGTAGAAATACAGCCGTGAAAGAGACTTCTAGACAGACACGCTGCCTGCAAACACTGTTTCTCGTGAAGTATGACACTTCCTGGTGGAATTACTGAGACTGCTCACTCAGATTCCAGCAAACTGAATTCTTAATCTCAAAGCTGCACACAAAATCAAAACAATGCCATTGCATCGATCGAGTAAAGCAAGCCACACCAAACAATTACTTAGCCCGCACAGAATGTATCAGAACTAGGTTGTGCAGGATCCGAGCAATGCTTAAAATTCATAAATTAAGCTCAGGAGGCTTCCTTAACTCCGTCTTCTGCCTTTGAGGAATAATAATAACAAAACATGAAGAATGAGAGAGAACCACAGCGTGCTGCTCTTGGACTTGGATCTGCATTTGCATCCCTCTTTTAACATCAATTAAAAATGTTGATTACATGCATGATGCTGACACGGGAACCAAATAAATTACTGCCTCTGTAAAAAGGGAATGATGTGTTGGCAAGCACATGCAGGGCTCAATATAGCCTATAGGCTGGTGTTAATGACTCACAGTAACCACTCACAGGGGAAAGACGCAGATTAGCAAGTAACCAACATGTTTTATCTAGTCAATATTTGTCACCACCTCAGCAAACGTAAAGGTCATCATCAGAGTGGACTGTAATTTCAGCATGGTCCGAAAACGGCTTTCATCATAAGATTAAAGGGCTCTGCATTGATTTACATCTACACGATCTGTCAGGTGGACTTCTATGTTCCACTGCAGCAGAATCCACCGTTTGGGTTTCATACATAAAAGAGTAGGTGGTACCGGCATCAAATCAAACAGGGAATGTTCTTTAAACCCTCCAGGGTTTTACCAGACAATGCAGCAAAAGCCTTAGTGAAATGAAAGACCAGCTGCTTTAGACTGCTGCTGCAAGCCTGCCCCGTCTTCCTTTCACGCTCCCCATCACACGCAAGAAAATTACATCTCAAAGGATCCTGTACTAAAGTAGCAGAGGTTCTCCTGCCTTGGGATACAAGCAGCATCACAAAGCAGAGGGAGCTGCTGGTGACACGAAATACAGTCAGACGAAACATAAAGCTGAGCTTCCCAACGTAGCTTTGAACACACCGAGGGTCTTCGGAGATAATTTATCAGGAAACAACATGTTTACTGTAAGAATCTCCTTCCTCTCACCACTGAAGCAGAAACACAGCACTGCGTTCGTTTCTTTGTGGCATTGCCTGGTGTTTACAGGGATGTTAGTGTAGATTTTTACCCGAAGAATACAGCGCATGTCTAATGATATAACACACATGTGGCACAGGAAGCAGCCCGCACTGTTCTCTTATGGAGACAACACAACCCTTCTTCTTTACAGGGGGGTCAAGATGCTGGAGGTGTTGTGTGCAGATTAAGAACCAGGACGGTTTAAAGCCAGATGCAGAATATGGAAATGAGCTAATGTGATTGGTCTTGTTAGCTTTAGAGACCTATTTTAGGCATTCTGACTTTAAAAAGCACGTGTTAATGAAGGCTGCGTTCTATTTTGAGCTTCTGATCGTTAGCAATTTTACGGATCAATAATCTGTCACCGCTGCAAAAGTGGAATGCAGCCTTTGTTAATAACGCCGCTGTTCATGTGCTGTTCCTACTCTTTTGGATCTACATGCCAGCTACGAACATTGAGAATAGTCACGTGTTTTAGATACAAGTAGAATTAGGCTGATTACTAAATTGATTTTTGATGCTTTTGTAACAATCAGTAATCAAGCATGTCTGGGAAAACTGCTCAACTCAACCCATTATCCAGCCTAGCCTTGATCAAAAATTTCCCAGAATACACCGCAGTATTTTCAAAAGGATGGCGGATGAGAAGCCGGCAGCTACTTCGGGGGCAAATTTCAAGTTTAAAAGTAAGTCAACTAATTTTAAAGTTTTTTATTTAGATCCAAATCAGTTATCTATGGTTGGTTAGTTGCTTAGTAGTTGCAGCTTCGGTGGCTTGCGGGTAGTAACTAGCTTACATATTTAATTTAATAAACATATACACAACTAAAAAAGTACTCGTTATATATTTATATTGAAACTTATACGTATAAAATATAACGTTATCTCCCGTGTCACGTGACGTTACGTGATCGCCGTGGAAGCCGCGGCCACGTGATGCAAGTCTGTTCCGTTTAACCGTTTTGTTTGACCAAGGAAGGACAGTGTCCTTGTAAGCAAGACGCCTGGCCTCGCAAGACATCGCCTCGCGAGGCCAGGCGCCTTGACATTGACAAACACCCTTAGTCTTCCTTTAGGCCTTCTCCCGATTGGACAAGCCCAGAAAACCTCACCAAAATAAATTGCAGTAAAAGTCAATGGTAGTCCCACGTGTGAACCCGACACCGAACCACTAGGAGCGACAGCCCACCGAGAAGTGCCCGGTACGCCATATGGCCAATCCACCCCTGTACGCTCCCTGTACCCAGCACCCAATGGGGCATCTACGTATTCATGTCTATGGTTTGAACTAGCACTTGGGAAGCAACCTTCTAAAGAACTTCCTACAGGTAACTCAACCATTGACTCAGATGTGTTGGAGCAGGATAAGCATCTAAAATATACAGGATAGCGTCTTCGGAGGACCAGGAAACGACCGTTTTAGATGTTCTCTATGACCCAACACATCTGACTTATTGGCCATGAAAGGGCTTCTGTGGAACTTGATGACATACCGAGATGGTAATTAAATCTTGTGAATCAGGTGTGCAGGGAAATACCAAACACATGCAGGATTATAAGGGACAGGGTTTGAGACTATTCTTCATGAACACTTGAATATTTTAAACTTCCAAGGTTGTTTTTTTTTAAATCAATGTTCAAGTTCAGCTTTTATTGGACAACGATACTGTCCCAAAAAATAACTATTGGTACTGTATACACTGGACTTTGGACGCTCTGATTTCTGCATGTCAGTTGACTTCCTCTACCCATCAGGGTTTAGAAGATGAGCAACTAATAAACAAACATGCTCTCACAACTTTTCACAAGATTTTGTCGAGTAAAAAGATATATACAGTTGCCATGGTTGGTCCTTGATCACCATCCCTCATGTTGTAGATGTTTCCTGCTCCAAAACACTTAATTAATGTGTGAATTACTTCATCGGCAAATCTTCAAGGTCCGCAGAAGCCTTTTAATCAGCCATTGATTCAAATCAGGTAGACTGGAGCAGAGAAACTCTTGACAAGCCAGAGCAGGAAATCAACTTGCTCAAAATCATAGTTAATTTTACATTTGTGTTCTCAAACCTCACCTTGTGTGAGAAGCTTTAGCCGTGACAAGATATAAAATTACAATAAAATGAACATTTTCTTTATAGATGAAGGAGTGTTTTAAAAATCAAACATAGGTAAAATGGTGTGACTATTAGACTAAAATGTTCTCACTCCATTCCCGGGTTTAAGATTATAATTCAGACAGCACACATAACCTGTTAAATCAGAGCAGATTAGAGTGAGACCAGCATGATGTTGCTGTCTAATCTTTATTCATTGAGTCTATATGTTTGCAGCAAAGGGCTGATCAATCACACCGTGCACGCTGCCTCTGTCAGCTGCAGCTGGAGGGGATCGGCAGGCACGACCAATTATCAGCTTGGAAAACGGAGCTGTGTTAATGCTGCAGAGGGGCGCTCTGCAAGTCTGCATGGGACAAAGAGCGGACAGAGACCCGCTCCACAAGCCCGTCCCGGGGACAGAAAACCGCTGAAAGTGTCAGCAATGAGAGCACATTTCTCCAGCATCAGAGGACACGCAGAACCTCTCTCTGTTAGGAGACAAAGTAGCAAATAGACAACACACGTACCAGCTCCGTGGTCATGTTTTGTTGAGTTGTAGCAATCATTGTGGTAATCCGCAACAAGCTCCTCTACCCGCAACGACGCAACCAGCCGAGCTGCCGCAGCCGCACTCTTGTTTTGCGGAGCTTTTCTCTGCTCCGTTTCTTGCAAGTTTATCCACAGCTCTCTCTCTCTCTCTCTCTCTCTCTCTCTCTCTCTCTCTCTCTCTCTCTCTCTCTCTCTCATTTCCCTTCTCCCTATTGGCTTTGGATTACGCACAAGGTGTTGAGTGTGCTGCACTTCAAATAAAAAACATGGAAAATAAAGTACTTTTTAAAATATGACTGATAAGTTTGAGTACAAATGTAAATCAGTTTAATTTATTTTGCACTAACACAAAGCCTACTGGTTGTGCAGCACCAGGCTAAAGACCAAAGGTGACAGATCATTTGCTGCTGCGGCCCCCAGACTCTGGAACTCTCTCCCCCTGAGCCTGAGATCAGTGGACTCAGTGGTCTCCTTTAAAAAGCAGCCGAAGACTCACTTGTTCAAGCTGGCTTTTGTATGACCTTCTTCATCACTCTCTCTTTATTCTGCTCTCCCCTATTCCACCTTCCTCAGGATCCACTGGTTTCCATCTTTCCTGTTCACTCTCTCTCTTTCTTAACATTTTTTTATCACAATTGTCTATTTTTGCTCATTTTAAATATTTTTTAAACATTTTCTAAATTCTTTTTTATATTTTTACATTTTTTGTTTTTGTGAAGCACCAAGTGATTTTTATCTTGAGAGGCGCTATAGAAATGATATTTTCTTCTTCTTCTTCTATAAAAAGGCTCAAATTTGTTCTTTGTCCATTTGTATCTGCTCCACGTACAAGAGAAAAGTGCTTCTATGTTTCACTCCATGTCTCACAGATTTGATCTGTGTTTTTTGTAAACATTTACACATTTTTCTGATTTATTTAAAACGCAGAAAACAGACAGAAATAACAGGAAAAAAACAATTCTGAAAACCTTTTACACCAAATGTGGCATTTATCACGAGCAGAGACAGTCATCAAATTAAAGCATCATGGAAAGCTGTCTCTAAAACTAATTTGCTTATAAATTTATTTTTTACTCTGTACAAATTTTACATGAGTATTCTAAGAGTATTAGAATAGAAGAGTATTAGAATTATAAAACAGCTTGAATGCACTTTTTAAAAATTAAACTTTTGAATGATGTATGCACTTTTTAAAAATTAATCTTTTGAATGATGTTTTGATGTTTAGGTTAGCTATAGCCTATTATTATTTACCTGTGCTTCTGATAAATGCCAAATAAGTCATGAATTGTGTATTTCTGTCACACAGCTCTAAAATGTTTTTAAACTTTGTAATTTTATGATTGTCGACATAAATATAACTGTTTTTTATCCGATTTTTTTAAAGTCATAAAACAGATAGTTTCTTTGTCATTCTTCTGAATAAAAAAAGTTTTACTTTTAGTAATATCTACACCAAAGACAGCATGCTAAGTAGGCATAAACAAAAACAAAGAAACAACTACACTAAGTTTTAGTGTTTCATCAAAAATCTGTAAATTTAGATCAAGATAATCTAGAAGTTGGTTTTATTTGTTTTTTGTTACACTCCAAATGCTATTATCAAGTTACTATTGCAAATATGTCTAATCAATAAATAATTGACAGTAAACGTAAAAAATATAAATGAATGTTACAGGATAGAGCCCAGAGGAAATAATTATAGCTTCTAGCTTCTGTTGGTCCTCAGAGCTCAAGGCAACTTTTAATCACAATCGTGGCCATTCACCATTCATTTATGATCACCTCCAAAGAGAAGAACACGCTTCCGGGAACCTTTAGTTTGAAAGTTGAGACAGGAAGTGACGTCTTCTATTAGATTCCTTTCTTGTAATATCTAATTCTACTATATGTTTCCCAACATATATGAAATTTAAACATTTGAAATTTCAACAATCTATATCTATAGACTTTTTATCTTTCGTTGTTTCATTTTGTATTTGTAACGGTCTACGGCAAGCAATAATCGATATACTTTTATTTTGAAAGGCATTATTCGGAAATTCATAATGTTCGTTTCCTTGACAACTTCTCTTATTGGCTAGCGGCGAAATTTGAAATGTAACGCGCTCAGAGGAGCTGTGTGTATAAGGATGTAGTTGGAAAGTCGCTGTTATTAAAAGACAACAAACCCCACCAGATAGTTAAACTATCTCCGGAAGGCTTTACAGAACAAACATTTAACAGGTAAGCAGCGAGCTGTTGTTTCGACTCTCTTGAATAATTAAAAAGTAAATGCCGTGCTGAGTGAGCCGTTACGCCTGGTAAGCTAGTGTTAAAGTCAAACCAAACGGCGCAGAAGGCTAGCGGATTTGATGGTAAATGCGGAAAAAATAACTTTTCTCACTGTTAGTTACATTTTGATGCGTTTTGACAAAATTACGATTTAAGTAAGTTAGAAACGAAGAATAAAACACATCTGCTAACTCCAGAGGAACAAAGGCTTTCTGTTGTCTGAAGGCCTTTTGTAGGACACCATCATGGAGACCATGCTGAGCCTCCAGAGCTTACACGATAAGCTGAGGACACAAGTTGACATTCTCAGTGAAAACATTGAACCCAGTGAGTGTTTTATTGTTTTTCCTCTTTGTTAACTTTGAACATGGTTCAAATCCTACAAGAATAATGACTGTGGTTATTTGTGGATCCTTCTCCCCCAGACTTTATTCAGATGGTACAAAACTTTGAAGACTGCCGTCACAAATGGCTGAGGACTGAGCAGGAGCTGGGATCTTGCAAGGAGATGCTAACAAAAGCAGAAATGGAGAGGGGATCCTTGGATGTCAAACTGAAACATGCCCGGAACCAGGTAGACGTGGAGATCCGGCGCAGGCAAAAGGCTGAGGCTGACTGTGAGATACTGGTATGTTCAGAAAAAAATGTTTTGTTTTATTCATTTGGTCCACTTGTTTTTGCGAGTGTCTCATCGTGTCCTCTCCTTGGCCCTAGGAACGTCAAATTCAGTTGATCCGAGATCTGTTGACCAGTGAGGGATCCACCAACAGCATCCAGCTGAGTGCAGAACAGCGCTCTGCTCTGGCCTTCCTCAACACAAACACCCAGGGGACAGCCAATCAGAACACCAGCCGAAGGTAAGACACTCACTCAGAAAGGTCTTTTGTGATGCATTTCCTTGTCTGGCCAGTATTGGTTATTCACATCAGTGCTATTTTTTTTACATTTGACACTGTTTGTTGCTGAATTTTCAGTTGGGATCAAATCTGGTTTGTTGTGTATTTATTTTAATTTAATTGTTTTGCAGACTGGTGACAATAGATGAGTCTGCCTCCATCTTGTCAGATATCAGCTTTGACAAAACAGATGACTCTCTTGTAAGGACTTCTCCATTTCAGCATCATCTGGTGTGCAAGTAAGAACACCAATGATGCCTTTTGAGTCTGACTGATGTCTTACAATGCTGCAGGACTGGGACTCCTCCACGGTGCGGACGGTGCGGCTCAAGAAGCGAGAAAAAAGGGTGTGTGACGTTCAGCTGTGATGGAAGGACTTGTGTGTTCACAGGAAGCGTGAGTGTCATTGTTTGTGTCTTGATTTCAGCGCTCCTCGAGAAACCTCATCGACGGTCCTCCAGTTCTCTCCAAAAGATCCCGCTCAACTGGCAGAACATCAGAGAGGGTAGCTACTCTGACTTCATCTGCCTTTTGTCACATATTTCATCCTGCAGTTTGTGTTATTATCAAGCTACAATGATAAAAATTGTAAGACTATGGAAGCCATGTTTTAGCAAAGTAAATTTGTTTTGCACCCTGATCTTAAATGTCCGATTGGCGTGACAGGGAAACGAGGCTCTTGGCACAAAGACAACAGTGACTGTCGCTGCAAACGGAGGACCTGTGGATTCCTTTTCTATTGAGACTGTTCCTTACTGGACTCGCAGCAGGAGAAAGACTGGTAAGACTTTCTCTATAATTCATTACATTCTCACAGACTTTAACGTTATTATATTATTAGAATAAATATAATGAATATAAACTGTCGGCTTTGAGGTTAATTTTAGTTTCATGCTGAATTTATTTGCTTTCTACTAGGGCCCGACCGATATATCGGCCGGCTGATATTATCGGCTGATATTGAGGTCATTAACAGTATCGGCTATCGGACAAAAAGACGGCCGATATGGCCGATATTGTGCTACCTATCCAGCAGATGGTGCCAGCTTTATGAACTTGTGTTGTGTGGCTCCACTCCTTAGAACTTTGAACACAAATTATTGTTTTGGAACTTTTTGTTATTTATTCCTATTTATGTTTCTTATGTGCAATTATTTCATGTCCAGGGTGAATTAAGCTTGGTTTATGCTTGACGCGTTCACTTTCCGCTTGGTGATGCGGCTCGCGGATGGAACGCGCTTCACAACTTGCAGCGTTTATGGTTCGTGCGGCTCGTCTCTGCGGTGAGCCAATATTCTCCCAAACTGTAGGGGGCAGCATGGAGCTCTACGGCATGCATCCAACACTACACCATAGTAAAAGTAAAAATGACTGTTTACAACATGGCATTCCAGCATTTTTAACAGCGTCCTCGTCTTTTCCGACAGTGCGAGCTATTTCTCTCCAAGAATTATTAACAACATGTTGATCACGGTGATCTTTGAGAGCTGAATCATACAAATGTCTGTATTTACGAACCTCTGCCATACTAGTTCTTGCCGGTCCGCCATGTTTTTCCGCGTCCGACCGTCCGCGTGGTTAGAAAATTTCCTATGTGCACGTTGCGGAAATTTTGGGCCGTGCGGAGACGCGGTGGAGGGGCGTGGTTGTTAAAATGACGCAACTTTTCCGTGCGGACCTCGCGGACGTGTCAAGCATAAACCAACCTTAAGTTCAGCAAGTTAACTTCCACAGAGTGTTACTTTGTTACAAAGCACAAGTATTACGTTTTATTTATTGATGCATTTTTATTATTTTAATATTCTTGTAGGGATCTTCTGTCCCTAAACTTGTGTGTGTTGTTAGATTCCCCAGAGTTAGCGGTCAGAAAAACATGTAACCAGTTGTTTTAGCATAAAGCAATGGAAGGGAAGGCTTGCATTCACCTACATAAAAATACACTACAATCTATGTGAATTCACTTACGTTGTTTTATGCTGAACTAAGAAAACCACCTGCTGCCAGGACATATTGGGCTGGTTATAAAATGCTTTTTCTGACATGTCTAACTCTGGGGAATCTTAACATGACACAGTTTTACTGAGTGGTGGAATATTCCTTTAAGTTAAAATGAATTTTTGGAAACCACAGTTTACAAGAAAAAACTTCAATGTTAGATTTATGCTGTGACTGAGTTTGTGTGTTCTGTTGTTTTTGAGATCTGCTAAATAAATCTTATTTGCATTACTTGGAAACCCGAGTGAGTTATGGAGACAGTTCTTTGGTGTGTAACAAAGAAATAAGATAGCATTAGAAAGGCAGAGAATGAAGGGTTTAAGCTTAAGAAAAATTTTATTTATTTATTTTTTTTGTGAGGGAGATTTATCGGCCATTATATCGGCTATCTGCCTTTGTTAAAAGTTTTATATCGTATCGGTCCCAAAAGAGGCATGTCGGTCGGGCCTTACTTTCTACACGAGTTATTTGTTTTAAGAGATGGTGCTGCTGCTAGGTCATTTTTTATTACTTTTATGATAACCGGGTCCAACTTAGTGAGGCTCTGCAGAATTACATAGATGTATAGAGACAGACGAGCTCTGCTGCAGTGCTTTTGCATTGATACAGTCACGGATTAAAACACTACATTTTATGCAAGGTGTGTGTCTATATGTATTGTATGAATGTTATATGTATGTTTGCATACTTGCATAAATACCAATGCGCATTTTTTCCCTTTTTGTCATTAAAATTAAACTTATCCTGACCTAGCTCTGTGCTTTACACAAATTAAACAAGCTGCACGAGCATCACAATCCTCCTGATATGATTTATTCAGGAACCGTTGTCAGATCTCTTACTGAGCAGTCTGTTTGCTGTGCAGCTGCCATGGAGTGGGGTTCTGGCTCTGTCGGGTCTGAGGATGCTCTCAAGCCACCCGATAATCCTGAAAAAGAGGTGAGGCCTGAGCCGAGCACTCCTCAGGGCAAAGGAGGCGTCCGTCTGCACGAGTTTGTCTCCAAAACTGTGAGTACTGTCTTCTGTATGTTCATTCTGTGTATTTTGTCAACTTGCATTGTTTGTAGAGGTGTCCCAGTACAACTTCTTTCACTTCCGATACGATACCGATATTGCAGCCTTCGGTAATGACCGATACCGATATCAATCCGATGTGATGTCAGCAGAAATCATACATACTTGTACCTATTTCATAGTGTGGAATGAATAACGGGCTTGATCAAGTGACATTACTCAAATGGAAAACAAAATCCAGCAACAGAAAGTATAAAAAACTGACCAATTTTTTTGTTAACCTTTGGCTGCATAGATGTGAACAGCTGAGGTTAGGAAAGGACATTAGGAAAAAAACTATTGTTCACTGACCATCTGCTACAAGTTGAGTGTCTAAAGTTTCAGTTTCACACACCGAGAAAATCCTCATACAGTGTTTTGTGATCCTGCTTCAAATGCACGATGAGGCTGGATGTATTAGTCTTCTGTCCTGTTCCACCACGGGAAACGTGTGCAACACTTGTCATGCACAACTTTCTCAAACTGCCAGCCAAACTGTCTTTTTCTGACTTCACCGAAAAATACAGCCACGTGGCCGACAATGTTCCTTGCTACTTTGCTAGCACGCGCTGTTCTGCTTGACTTTGCGTGCTGGATCTGGGCGCTGCTGGATAGAATTGCTGGAATGGAATTTAAAGCAGAACGGACTGCTTATGTCGGAGATTTTTGATGCAGTCCGATACAACCCGATAGTGTTTTTGGGCCGATATCAAAATCGCAACGGGACATCCCTAATTGTTTGGATCTTTTAAAACACACCAAAAAAAGAGCTGTACTTAACCTTGACGTTTTGGCTAATTACTAAACGGACAAGGAAGTGACGCCACCAACATCGGTACAGCTCTGAGGATGGCTATAATAATTAGCCGAAACGTTAGCAAAACAAGGTAAAGAACAAGTATTTGTTTCTGTGTTGTAACAGAAACGAGCGATGTGAGTCCTGTGTTATGACTCACTCTGAGTTAGACTGAACTTTTACTGGTCGTCTTTAACAGACCTGTTTTTGTGTCGTTATTCAAACGAGCCAGAAAAGTAAGTCAAGTGTCACAACTGAAGAACTCATTTCAGACAGTTGAGAATTCTTTAGTAAGTAAGTAAAAGTTTATTTATAGAGCGCCTTTCACAGATATAAATCACAAAGCGCTGTACAACATGAGTAAAATCAGGGCAAATACCTCAAACCAATAAAAACATCATAAAAACAATAGCAGTGACAACAATAGTAACAAATCAGGAGTAAAAACAAAGTCAAGGTGTGAACAAGAACAAAGCCATCTTTTAGAGTATTTAGCGGGGGAAAGCCTGGATGAAAAGGTGAGTTTTAAGATGTTTTTTGAAGACCTCTACAGATTTCAAGAGACGGAGATTTGAAGGTGGACTGTTCCAAAGTCTGGGGGCAATAGACTGAAAGGCCCTGTCCCCTTTGGTTTTTAGTCTGGTTCGAGGAAAAGCCAGGAGGTTTTCAGATGTGGATGGGAGGTTCCGTGAGGTGGTGTGTGGGGATAAAAGCTCAGATAGATAGCTTGGAGCCTGGTTGTTAAGAGCTCTATAGGTCAGGACTAAAACTTTAAACTGTATTCTATATTCTACCGGGAGCCAGTGGAGGGACTGTAAAACTGGGGTGATGGGAGCTTGTCTGCTGGACTTTAGTGCATTTCTATTTAAAATAAAACGTATATCTTCACACTGCTGTGTTTGTAGGTAATTAAGCCCGAGTCTTGCGTGCCGTGTGGGAAGAGGATAAAGTTTGGCAAGATTTCACTGAAGTGTCGTGACTGCAGGGTGGTGTCTCACCCCGAGTGTCGCGATCGATGCCCCTTGCCCTGCATCCCCAACCTGGGTGGAACGCCAGTCAAAATCGGGGAGGTGTGGTAACATTTTTACCGAACTTCAGGTCACCCCTGAATCCCTGTCCTCTTGGTTTACCCCTTGTCCTCGCCTTCACAGGGCGTCCTTGCTGACTACGTCTCCGACGCCTCACCGATGATTCCTCCCCTGGTTGTCCACTGTGTGAACGAGATAGAACAAAGGGGTCTGCATGAGGTGAGACGTGTTTCTTCTCTAATATTGTGGAGATTACGAACAACAGTAAAGCTTTGTAACGCCAGTTATTTTATTATCTTCGTTTTAAGACGAAACAAGAGAGTTGTAACCATAAAGGTTTTATAATCCTTCATGTCTGCGCTATAGGAACGCTCCAGATGTGCTGCTGATGCTGCGTGACTTTGCTCATTTTCATTTTATAATTTAAAAAATAACTACCTGCTTTTTTCTGTGTAGCTCACTGATTAATGAACACATGAATCTGGGTCCTAATGTTCTGAAATAGAGGGGAAAAAAAGGTTTAGGAAAAGTAAATCGGTCTTCCATCAGAGATTTCCTTACAAAAAGTGAACAGAAAAACCCTGAAAGTGCAGCCTAAGTCATCTGCCTGTTTGATTGCTGCTCTTTGGAGACACGCTGGTGCTGGTGGACCATTGGTACATACGTCTAGCACAGCTCTCACCTGCAGACCTTCCCCACTGGGATTAATAAAGTACTCTAGACAGATTTTAGCACATTTCAAATTCTCTTTTACTGACACAACTATTTGATTGTAATTTTTTATTCTGGAAGTTAAAACATTCTCATGTCAGATCTGTTGTTGCTAGAGTGAGATGGTGTCTAGCCATGGTGAGTTCATGGGTCAAGAAAAATATTAGATTTCTAAGTTTCAGATTGGCCGATCACAGATTAAACGACTTTCTGGCTGTTTTCTTCCTGCATATCTATTTTATGTATTTATTCACAAGCTGTTCAACACCCACAGAGGCTGCTGTCAAACTAACGTAGCAGAATGTCCTTTCTTTGACTGGATTTTTGAGACACTACTTCACTTCAGCATGTTGGAGTTTATGGTGCTCCTGTGTTTCTAGTTGGTGTTGCTTTTTGGTTTTATTAATTTGGCCTGAGGGGTAAAATATCTGGGTAATATGGTAAAAAAAAAACTCAAAGGTTCACTATATTTTTAATGAAATTGTGTTTTTTTTATATGATTATAAAATCAGACAGTCCAGATTTGATCATTTTTATAAAATAAAATATCAAGTAAACTTTTTCCTTTCTGACCTTCAGGCTGGTTTGTACCGCCTGTCGGGTGCCGATCGCACCATCAAGGATCTGAAGGAAAAATTCCTCCGCAGCAAAACCGTCCCCGTCCTCAGTAAGGTGGACGATGTCCACGCCATCACTGGTCTCCTCAAGGACTTCCTGAGGAATCTGAAGGAGCCTCTTCTGACCTTCCGTCTGAACCGAGCCTTCATGGATGCAGCTGGTGTGTGTTTCAAAGCAAATATCAGCACATGAATTAAGTTTGAAGAAGTAAATGAAATAAGTACATCTAACTTCACGAGAGAAGACAAATCTGCTCGATACACCCGTGACATACAAGCTCGGATTGTGTTATCAGAACAACAAAAGGATCTTTCTGAGAGTTTCAGATGTTTTCTTTAAAGTTATTTAGCTACTTCAGATCAATGTTCTTTATTTTAGTCTGCTGAGATCATTGTCCCCCTCCCACAGAGGTTTCAGATGACGACAACAGCAAAGCACAGATGTACCAGACCATCAGCAACCTGCCACAGCCCAACAGAGACACGCTGGCCTTCCTGGTGCTGCACCTGAAAAAGTTAGTAGCACTGATCAGTCTAATAACTGCGTTAATCAGGGTATCCGCGGGTCCTTAAAAAGTCTTAAAAAGTCTTAAATTAGCTTTTCCTAATTTAAGGCCTTAAAAGTCCTTAAAAATGACAAATAATCCTTAAATCCAGTTTCCAAAAGTCTTAAATGACCAAAGACCCAATAAACAAGATTCTTTTATTTCTATAAAAATTTCATGAATTTCTAGTTAGTGTTCAGCATTTTTTGTGTATGATGTTGACGTAAGCGGAACCGTACACAGTCAGTTGGTTGTGAAAGGGGGCTATTTTTTTAGATGAGCACATTAGCTGGTTAAGCTAGTGGGAGCTTGCGCCATGGGGAAGGGCAAGTTTAATGGTAACTGGATGGCTAATCCCACGTTCGCGACATGGTTAGGACAGGTTCCAGGCAATAGCTGGAAATTATCGCTTAAATTTAATTTTTAAAATAGCTTAAATTTGGTCTAAGTGGCCTTAAAAAAGGTCTTAAAAAGTCTTAAATTTGGCTCCCTTAAATCTGCAGATACCCTGGTTAATAGATCTGCTAGGTGGAAAAGCACCCGTAACACGTTTAACTCTCATAATAAAACTTTTCAGAGTGGCTGAAAGTCTGGAGACTAAGATGGACATCAGCAATCTGGCCCGAGTCTTCGGTCCGACTATTGTTGGTCATGCAGTTTCCAACCCGGACCCGATGACCATCCTGCAGGACACCAAACGCCAGCCTCTGGTGGGTCTGACTCACGTCTGCTCCTCGCTGTCTGCTGCATAGATGTAATAAAGATGGTCGATAATCCGTTTTCTGTTATGTAGTCGACTCTGGATATTTCTAAAAGCAGTTTAGTTAAATCCGCCGTTTATTTTATTCAACACGGTTTTATTTGCTTGTACAGGGCTTTGTGTCTGGGAAAGGAGCTCGATAAATAGTTTTTACAGATTGGAGGGAGTCAGGCTGCTTTAGAGCAGGAGGCAGTCGTGCATGTCTATTGGGATTTGTTTATTTACTTCTAACCAAGAAACTTTTTCACTTGTTTTCTACAAAATATGAGAGAATCTGAAAAGTGTCGTTTTGTCGCATCGATTTATTGAGTTTATTCCCACTGGTCTGCAACATAAATGTCTTTGATAAGTCTCATTAGACAAGAAACTCCTCATTTTAAAGGTCAAATAGATTTTGCAGCTTTATATAAATGATATTCACTAGGAGAGAACTGGTTCTGACACAGTCCCACGTTTGTTTTTTATATCAGGTTGTGGAGCGTCTCTTGGGTCTGCCGGTGGAGTACTGGGCCCAGTTTGTCTTTGCAGAAAACGTGCCGCTGAACATGGACCATCTGATCATCGAGAATGCCAAGTGCTACGCCACTCCAGAGGGCGGTTAGTCTCCCTTTAGCTCGTTGTACAGGACGGTTTCTCCGCCTGACCTGAGATGGTGATGCTGATCGTTTGTAATGTTGCAGTAAGCATGCTGGGACCTCTGACCACTCCAGAGCACCAGCTGTGCAAGACTCCGTCCTCCAGCTCTTTATCTCAGCGTGTAAAGTCCACTCTGACCCCCAGGTAAACACACCCAGCCCATTCCTGCCCTAACTAATGCCTGACCTGTCTGGTTCACTGGTCGGTTCCTGTTCAATCCTTTCATTTTTGCTGTTTGTTGCAGATTTGGAAGCAAAAGCAAATCCGCTGTTGGATTTTCTCACCAAGGAAAGTTCTTTGCTTCGCCTCTGCTGAAGTAATGCAACCCAGCAACGCACTAGAGTCCTTTATTCGCACAGAATCAACATTCATGTGCAGATAATGATTTAATGTAGATAGTTCTCTCTAAAGCTGTGTTTTAACTAAATAGTTGTCTTTTCCATGCACACCTGTCGTTGGCTAAAGCTTTTACTGAACACGTTTCAGATCCTTCATGAGAATGTTCTGGTTTTGTAAAGTGTCGTCCTCAGAGTTCTTAGCTCATGTGTCACTCAGAAGTGGAAGAACTGATTGTTTGGCATTTTATTCCGAATGTGTGATTATTTCATTATCTCATTCTTGAGTTTGCATTTCATTTCATACAGTGCTTGTATTTAATTGGGAGTGTCCTGAAAAGCCAGTGGTTTAAATGTGAGTCTTCTCCAGACCTCAGCTACACGGTGGGCCTTTTTCTATAAACCTGTAACAGTTGGACGTGCTTTAAAACAAGTTTTTATTTTTTTGTCTCGAGGAAAGCATGAAAGATTGTGCTGCCAGTACTCGTCAGGGGCTCCAACTTGCCTCTGCAAGGCCAAATCCCCCCAGATAAATGTTGATCTTTGTAACGTTTACGCTGTTAGGTCACTTTTGAGCAGTCCTATAAAAAGGCAATTGTTTGTAATATTAGCCAGTTCAGACACCATGGCATTATTTATGTGGCACATTTTTTACCCAAGTATGTTATAAAATACATGTCTGCATTAAAAATCGTCTTTTTTTTTTCTTAAATGCTTCTTTTATACACATTGGAAACATTTAATATATTTTATCCTCTTTATAACCAAATCAAAAGCAGTTTAATGCATTTACTCTTTAAAAACTCATCCAGACAGCTTCACCATGAATACAGATCAGAACTAGGGATGCAACGATACCACTATTTTTCCAAACCGATACGATACCGATACTTGGATCTGAATACTCGCTGCTACCGATTACCGATACCTATACTTCTACCACACAAAAAAAATAGAATGAATTGGAATACAGATTTTATTTTCTTCTCTGCTTTCAACTGGAAAAGACTGAGGGAGATAAAAAGTAAAATATATGAATGGAAATCATCATAAAACTCAAATATTAGATCAACAGAATGACAAGTTACAGTGAAACCATTTTCAAGCAACTGCATTGGCATCGGTTCCTGGTATCGGTTAACTTTTACCGATACTGGTATCGTATCGGTGCATCCCTAATCAGAACCAGGATTAATTACATCCTATAAACTGATTAGAATAGCATCAAATATCTAAAAATGTCAGAGAAGCTGCGTTAAGGTTAAATTTGTGTTCTGAGCAAAGATCTGCTATAACTAGCTGCTATGTTGATTCGAGTAAAACCGTTTTAGTGATCGTATCTGGAGCACCGTGGTAACTCCAAGCTTGTCCACAATAAAAGCGCATGATCTAAGACAAATGATGGAAATAAGATATTTGATCATATTTGATTGGATGTTTCAAATTTATATAAAAAATGAAATCTCGCAAAACTCAAATGTTCATTTGCTGAACCTTCTCAAACCACAAAGGATTCCAGCAGAGTGAGAACCAGATTGTTGGCTGAAAAAACTGATTTATTTGCCCTGCTGTAAAAAAAAATAAAGTATAATTCCCAACTTTTACATAGAAAGATGCTTTATCAACCTGGAACATGACCTTTTCATTGTCTCCAGCCTTTGTGAAGATGCATCAGGGAAAGAAAGTGAGCTGGTGACATTGGCTATTCTAGGGGCTGGCCTGCAGAAATCTATGTGCCCCTGTCCTGTCACTCATCTTGGTGTGATGGTGGATGCAATTCCAAGTCAAAACACTAGTGGCACTAATGAGCAAAATAGGAATTTCCAGAATGGAATCTAGTGTGGGGATGTTAGGCTAATACTTGGCCCGTTTATAAATAATGTGACCTCTTGATGGGCCCTTAATAAAAAAAATCCCAGATCTGTCACTGGCTGGAGAGAAACATCTTGTTTGGTTTCTTATAACTGCGATGTGTCAAATGACCCTGAATCTAAAACAGAGGGAGATAACGGCACTCCCTGGTACTTAAATTTTTTCTAGAAGCATACAATTGTGCAGAAAAGTCAAAACGTTGAGGCTTTTTAAGTGCATCACAGCTGAGGGATGATAAACATATAGAAACCGTGTCAAATCTTTGGCCATGGCCAGAGAAGAGGAGTATTTCGGATGTAGTCCTGGAAGGCAGGCTCAGACCCCCATCTCTTCACAGCCTGCTTCTCCAGAATGGGAACCCCGCTCACATAGCGTAGCAGGAACCAGACGAACAGCGGTGACCCCAAACTGACGTACTGGTACCCGTGCATCACTGATGAGGCTGAGAGCCAGAGACCTGACCACTGCAGTATCTCCCCAAAGTAGTTCGGGTGTCTGCTGTAGGCCCACAGCCCACTCTGGATGAACTTCCCCTGCAGGTGTAAAGTGAACAGGACATTCCTGTTATTACACCAAGTGAATGAGGCATCATGGGACGACTGAACAGGAAGGGTCTGCTGACTTACAGCGTTATCTGGATTACTCTTGAAAAGCCACTTTTGCTGGTCGGCAATAGTTTGAGTAGCGAAGCCAATACCCCAAACAGTCCAGCCAATGTAGTCCCTCATCCCCAGAGGCACGTTACGCTTCTCAGTGTTCAGCATGAGGGTGGGCAGGAGGGTCAGGAATATCCACACGGCTGAGGAAATTAATCAGTTTCATCCAGACTTGTTAAAGCGTTGCTGCAATAAATGCATTCATGTCTCTGTAACCACCCGCCCGTGGTGAATAAATGCATGTAAAGAGCTGGGAACTAGACAGTGATTTATAAGGAGTCTCCACATACTACGTTTGGTGGCTGAGCCAGTAACATCTTCTCAAGTACCTTGAACAGTCCAGTAAATGAAGAAAGTCCCAGGGCTGTCTCTGACATTGTGGAACCTGCGATCGTGACCGTCCTTCAAGATCCGCATGAAAAGGAATGTCCCCAGTCTGCAGAGAGGACACGGTCAACGTCCGTTCACATTAACCAGGTCATTATTTATTAACTCCTGAAAACTTTAAAGTTTCACATTCACTCCTCCTTCCTTTGACCTCTCCAAGGAGCTACTGAGTGGTTTATGATACCTGAGGTTAGTGCTGCCTCGCTCACCTTAGTCCCCACGCCGTCACCAACCCGGTCTGCACCTTCTGACGAGTCTGACTGGCTCCTCCCCAGATGCGACTCAGGTTTGCGAGCAGTATAAATGTGCCAGAGCCTGCAAATACAGATGTAGGACGCTGGTATGGCGGGTGGCTCTAGAGGAAGGTGTGGCCAATAAATCTTTTACTCAGGATTCACGATTGGTTCCAAAGTTCAAGGGTAAAGGAGGAGTTTGCAGAGATCCAGGAGACGACGAGTAAAGAAGCTCCAAGGTGATTTATTTGTGAAATAATTAAAACCAACCAACCAACCACTGGAATTAAAAGGTAAGCTGGTCTGCTCTGCATTCAAACAATGAATCCTGATCCTGATGGGTCGGATTCATTTGTATATCTGTATTGTCCTCAGTAGCTGAGCTTAGTGTCCATTTGGGACTTGGAAGGAAATTGGTCTAAACTTTCAAATGGAGGCAGTAACAGCAGTGACTGGGAGCATTTCACTTCATGAGTTATTTTTTGCCATGAAGTTTGTTTAGTCCAAAATCCAGCATGAGAGAAAATATCTGATTTATTTAATGCAAGTTTGACATATAAAGTCAGATATCAGTTTGTAGATATTTAGAACCTGATTAGATACATTAAACACCCACACAGTTTTAAAATGAATAACAATGACAACAGTAATGATAATACTTACTCATTCTACTTATTTATGTTTTTATTATCTGCTCTGGACCTTCTTGTGTCTTTAATAAAGTGATTGCATTGATTTGAATAATATTCGTCATCTACTTTCTGCTGCTGCAGAAGTGAGACTGATTTCAACGCCCCACAGTAAGTTATCAGAGTAATTCCTACTTATAAACATGACTGATGGGGGGCCCATGAAAAGCCCCCCCAAGGTCCCATGATTGTTCTGTTCGCCCCTGATTGGACCAGCAGGCTGCTTCAGCAGAAAGCAGAGCTCTGGTTTCACAACAATCAGGCTTTAGATAACGCAGCTTGTATAATTTTTTTGTTGATAATCTAACGTACTAACTGTTCCTAAAATAAACTACAGTAAACAAAACGAGTTCTCCATAATAACACGCTGCAGGAACAGCTGACTTAGTACCTGCTAAATCATAGAACTTCTCGGTTCTGAAGGTTGCAGCCAGAACCCAGCCGACCCACTGGATCCCCAGGTCCGTGACGGCACATTTGATCAGAGTTCCCCCCATGATCAAGCCTTTAGCCCGGTCAGCATGCGGCCACGGTCAGGCACTGAACCACTCGTAGCAGCGAGATGTTTGGTTAAAGTTCGCTACAGCGATATACAGGAAGTGGGTGGTCGCAGCGAGGAAGTCTGGGTAATGTAGTTTAAACGCGGGGGGGCTAGTGCCTATCTCCAGCGGTCAATGAGCTGGGGTACACCCTGGACAGAGAGCTAGTCCATCGCAGGGCAAGAAAATAGAAATGTTAACTTTATTTTTTTTTTAATCTAAAACAAAACAGAGAAAAAATACTTAAATTAGCAAACAAATCAAACCTAATTGGATTAATTTGCCATTTACTAATTGTGAATTCACAGATACTTGTGCTTTAAGCTACTTTATTTTCAATATTTGATTCAAAATCTGTGCTGTACACAAAATGTCTGACAAATATTATTTTGATATGGTTTTGTTGATCAGATACATTTTTATTAAGATATTTCAGCTAATATGATCACAATATTAAATAAAATACTAAATTATAATACAAGCATGTGAGTTATGTTGTGCACGAGCAATAAGAACCCTATTTTGATCATTTTATTAAGTACACAGGACCAAACTGTGTCTCGTTTTAAAATGAAGATAAATCCAACAATTGGGTCAATTTACAAAGAGACTGTTGTTATTTTGGAAGATAAGAGAAATAATCTTAACTTGACTCTGATAAAATCTAAAACCCAAAGGATGAAGTTGTTCTGATGTTGCAGGTCGGCACATTCAGTTCGTCACCAGTTTATGACGTGTGATGTTGTTTTTGGTTCTTCTCAGGAACAAACACAGACAGGTTCAAACATGGCAGAAAGCTCAAGTCCAAAAGGCCAGTCTGGTGACTTTGCTAAAAAAGTCCAAAGACAGCTGAGCAGAGGCAAAGAAAAGGTAGGAAACTCAGGTTTTTAAAATCCCAGATCAAAACAGAGAGCTGAGAAGTAGGCTATCTCCTCTCTTTTGCAGGTTCTGCAACGGCTTGGAAAGACGTCGGAGACGAGAGACGCCCAGTTTGAACGCTGTCTCCAAGCGTTTAACGACCAACAGGTTATTATAACTCTGCTAAGAGTGTGGACTGAATTTGTCGGATTATACATTTCTCAGAGTCTGAGGAACAACTTCAGGTTGCTGTCTGAGCTTGTTACCATGCTGGAAAGATTTGTTGATTAAGCGTGGATCAAACATCATAAAAGACTGGAAATCATATAAATATATTCTGTTTGCAGACTGATGGGAACAGAATACACAAGGACTTGAGAACCTACATTAATGCAGTCAGAGGTGAAGCATTTACTTGTGCCAAAGCTGTGGATTATCCAGGCCCTCTGCAGGTCTCATTTAGGCCCTTCTGCTTTTGCAGACATGCGTGAAGCTTCAAGACGCCTCTCTCAGTCTCTGTTTGAAATTTATGAAACGGACTGGGCTGGGGAGGAAGACTTGGGGGCCATTGTTGAGGTCAGTGATAAAACACTAACGGATCTACTACTGCGCATTTAATTCTTCCGAGTGCAAAGGCAACAAAATCAATGCACCGCCTGGGAACCTAAACCTTTGGCTCTCTGTCTTGTTATACATAATTTATGCAATGTTTATGCGAGGCTTTTTAATCAAGGGGGAGGACCTGTTGTGGAATGACTTTGAGGTCAAGCTAATAGACCAGGCTGTGCGCACCGTGGAGTCCTACGTGGGCCAATTCCCTGATGTGAGGGTAAGGCAACCAGCAAGCAAGTGCAAACAGAATTAAATACACAGGAAGAAGAATAAGCCCGAGAGCAAACACACACAGCCAGGATAATACACACACTTGTTGTTGGAACACACACATGCACATAGATCATTTTCACTAACCCTTTCTAAATCTACAGGAGAAAATTGCCAAGAGAGGCAGAAAACTGGTCGACTACGACTCTTCCCTCCACCACCTGGAGGCTCTGGAGACAGCAAAGAAAAAAGATGATGTAAAAATAAGCAAGGTTAGGAGAATAAAACAAAGCTGCATTTTATCATGTATTCACGCATGAACTACAGTAAATAGCAATGAAGTGTCTTTACTGTTGCAGGCAAGGGAAGAGATGGAAGCTGCTAAAACCGTCTACGACGGGATCAACAACGAGCTAAAAGAAGAGCTGCCTGTTCTTCATGACAGGTTAGACTTTTATTTTGTAGATTTTCTTGTTTTTTTATAGCAAATTGCATAATATTTTGTTTTAAATCACATATACGTCCCTTTAGCCGTATCGGATGCTACGTAGCCGTGTTCTCAGCTGTGTCCACTTTACGAGACACCTTCCACAAGGAAATGAGTACGGTATGTGTCCCCTCGTCTCGGTCAACAATCCAGATTCATACACAATACTTACGGTTGGACTGTTTGGTTGTTCTTTCAGCTGAATCTTGACCTGCAGCATGTGATAAAGGAGCTCCAGGCGCAGCATCCTGACAAAGTGTTCACAGTGAGGGGTCTGCAGAGGTGCGCTTTTAGCTTTAAATGTTGTTATTTAGCTAGAAACACAAGAAGCTGATCCCAGGGGTCACAACAGATCATAAGTCACTATTATTTATGTCTAGTGCCAAAGGAATGGGTGAGTGATAATGGTTTGCCTTTGTATCCATTTGTTGGTTAGAAACACATGTCACACACTACTGTGATCCATGCCTTTGTTACCTGCAGGCTGGATTATAGAAATTCGCTATATGCGGGGCTTAGGCAAGCTCCAATAGCACGCCTCCAGGCGGTTCAGAACTCTGCAGCTCGGTTGTTAACAGGCACCAGGAGGTCTGAACATATTACACCAGTTCTGGATGCCTTGCATTGGCTCCCAGTCTCCTATCGCATCAGGTTTAATCAATCAATCAAATCAATCAAAGCTTTATTTATAAAGCGCCTTCCGCAACCCTGTCAGGAAGCCCAAGGCGCTGAACATGGCACAGTACAAAGTTAAATATAGTGAATAAATCAGAAAATAAAAGCAATTCAAATTACAAAATACAAATTACAAAAAAGGTGAAACATTCTAGTAGAAGACAAATGTGTAAAACAAGGGATTGAGTGAACCAATGAAAACTGTGAGATAAAATCAACATAAAAGAGGGCCAAATTCAAACATGTTCAGGAAACGCCAAGTGGAGGAGGTGGGTTTTTAGGCGACTCTTGAAGACTGGCAGAGATGGGGACAGCCTAACTGAGGGTGGCAACTGGTTCCAGAGTGACGGTGCTAGGACTGAGAAAGCCCGGTCCCCACGAGTACGACACCTAGAACGAGGGACAACGAGCAGGCCTTGGTCAGAGGAGCGCGTGGTGGGGAATGTCTGTTCAGGAGCGTGGCTAGATAGGGGGGGAGCACCACCCTGGAAGAAATTAAAAACAAAGACGAGGAGTCTGAAGTGTGAATGATAGCAAACCGGAAGCCAGTGCTGGGAGGCCAGAACCGGACCTGCACTGCATTAAGGTAACCCTGTTTGTGTTGAAGGCGTTAAACTGGGGGCACCTAAATACCTGTCAGACATCATCCACCGGCATGTCCCGGTGCATTCCCTTAGGTCAGCTGACCAGAGGCTATTAACTGTGCCCAGGTACAGCTTGAAGTCTCGTGGGAGCCGTGCCTTCTCGGTGTTGGGACCAAGGCTCTGGAATGAGCTGCCGGCCGATGTGAAGCAGGCCCAATCACTTGAGATCTTTAAAAGCCGACTAAAAACCCATCTGTTCTCGTTGGCGTTTGGACATTGAAGTTGGGATTGGGTGGGCTGCGTCACTTTGAATGTTTCTGGATCTGATTCTGGAAACAGGACTGATCTGGATTGCTAAACTGTTACTTGGGAATTCTTGTTGTATTTTAATGGCTATATATGTTTGTTTTATTGCTGTGTTTTTATTGGTGTACAGCGCTTTGTCCGCTTTGGGCATGTGAAAGCGCTTTATAAATAAAGTTGATTTGATTTGATACTTGGATGGATTTTAATGAATCTTTCAGAAAGTTTTTAGTGAACGAAAAAAGAAGTGGACTGAAGCGAATTCAAGATGGCTGCCACAGCCAGTTGACCTTAATGCAGGATGTCAGACGGTGTGAAACCTGTAGTGAGAGGTCGTGCATAAGGAGTGCTAGGAATTCAATTTGCACTATTCCTCCAGACAGTGTTACCAGGATGTTTCCATATCAATAATTCACATTCTAGCAAACTGTTTCAGGTATGGCTCCCTGCGAAGACGGACCCTGATGTCCCCTAAAGCCTGGAAAACCAGTTTTTCCGAGTTTCACAGGAGTTACAATCCCAGAGCCAGCCAGCGTTACAGTTTCAGGTCTCCAGATAAACCTCGCCACGGCACCTTGTCCAGAGAGAGCAGCACCCTGGGAGTGTCCCCGTCCCAGGAGGACCCCCTGTCTGAATCCAGGGAGCTGGACACAGCGTCTTGCAACAGTGAGAGCCACAGCCCTGCAGCGCAAGAAGACCCCGTCGTGGGGGCGTCAGGAGACGAGCTGAAGCCAGCAGGGGATGGTGATCAGGTTGAGGAGGGGAAAGGAGTGGAAGAGTCTGATCATCTGAAAGATGGGAAAAAAGCTCCACCAAGTGAGAGCAGCTGTGAACTGAACAACTCGTGTGACTCGGAGAGCTTGGATCTGCAGCTGTCTGCAGCTCAAAGCGGCCCGTTGCACATCGATGAAGGAGATGACAGCCCTGAAACCCTGGACGCTCCTAAAGCAGACGCTCTGAAGAACGGTGACATCAGTGGCCTTAACTCTGACATCATGGACCAGAGCGGTCCCCATAAGGTTGGTTTAATCAGTACTGAGAGCACACGGTGCTGCTGGGCTTCCCTTTATGACTTTCCTATAACTGGTCATTTCTCATGTCCTCTCTAGGATGTATCTGTAGAAAAAGAGACGCCCCAGGACTCAAAAAGCACAACAGTTTGAGGTTTTTAATCTTTTATATCACGGTTTGTGTTGCATTTTGCTTTTCATCAGTATTTTGTCTTTGCCCTCCACTTTTCTGTGTGTAACGCAGTTTTTATGAGTCCAGGACACAAGCACACAAACAAGACTGAAGACAAGAGGAAAAAAACAAAAGGGAGGAGCAGCCCGACTCTTCTTTTATGACGGATCTTCTGCTGCCAATAACTCTCTCATTAACCAGTTAATAAAATATACTTTATACTGCATTCTGGGAGAACCTCAGAACTATAAAGAACATTTAAAATAAGCATAAAATTACTTTTATGAATGTACTAAATGAGTTTACATTTTTAAAAACACACCGACTACGATGACATCACGCTACAGCCCAGGATTTAAATGAGCCATACTTTATTCTCACGGCTAAAAGCCACAGGAGGTGTATTTACGCACTTAACGTAACTGGAGATGAATAATGTATAACAATAATCAAATGACTTAGTTTGACATATGTACTCATTACAAATCTAATTAAATGTCCACTGTTAGTATTTCTGGTTAAATTACACACGCATTTAATTTGAATTGAACTTGTTTGTTTATTTTAATAATTGATGAATAAACATATTGACGCAAATACATGTGTGCACCAGTAATAAATATAGTTAATTTGAAATTTGCATTTTCTTCTTTGCAAATTGAAGTTCAGCACGACAGAGGAACTCCCACTCAGATAAATCTACAATGTTTGTTTTATATTTAATAACACAAAAAACTCCATAGTTTTTAAATTGATCCTCAGGACACCCACTCATGAACACTTCTACTCTTCTTCACAGAACACATCAGCCACAAGGGAGGGTTTTCCTGCATGAACGACCTGTTTAGAGATCTTATTTAGAGATCAGAATATATTGTTCCACTTTCAGGTACAGCAAGTTCAGGTTCTGGAGCAGCAGAGCTGCCCCCGACCATCACATCGCTTCCACCATGCCAGACTGTGAGGTGTTTATCTGAAATGCAGAGTTTTCTTCTTAACTCTTCTCAACTATCTCCCACTAGAGGAGGAAACACAGAGATATGTTCTGACTGGACAGACAAAATAACCACAGTGGGGCTGTTACATCTCTAATCTATCCATCCACCCATCCATACATTTTCAGCCGCTAATCCAGAGTCAGGTCACGGGGGTAGCAGCATTAACTGAGAGGCCCAGACTTCCATCTCCCCAGCTACTTGGGCCAACCCCTCCGGGTGGAACCCAAGGCATTCCCTGGCCATCCAAGAGACAACGGTCCCTCCAGCTTGCCCTGGCTCTTCCCTATGCCTCCTCCCAGTTGGACGTTGGACGAAAACCTCACCAGGGAGCCGTCTTCTCTAATCTCTAATCTAAACTCTAATCTAAAGAAAATAAAAGAATGCATAATAATTTATCCAGATGCTATTTTTTAAAACTTGGTAGCTGACGTTAGCTGCAGAGCGTACTCTGAATGAACACATCTGTCTAGAATTTCATAAAATGTCTAATAAAGATGATATGTAAAATGTAAGCAAAGGTAAATGTCATAATGTATCATTTGCATAAAATTGTGATGCTAGAAATTTTTCTAAATACTATAAATGGTCCATTGTGACTAGCTTTTAGTTTGTCTGTTCAGTTAAACTCATCCCTGTTCTCTATATCTCCAAACCAAGGCTGTTCTACATGGTGACCCAGAAGGTTCAATGAAATAGAGTGTTGCAGTGTTTGTTGTTGTGTTGTGGCATTTGCTGTTGTTGTTTTTGTTGTATTGTGGCCTTTGTTGTGTGTTGAGACTTTTATTGTTGTGTGTTGAGACTTTTATTGTTGTGTGTTGAGACTTTTGCTGTTGCAACGGTGTTCTGCTGAGTTATGGTGGCCTCATGGTGGGGGCTATCGGCTTGGGCACTGCTGCTGGCCACTTGGGCTTCTCCCTCTCCTGATAACATTTTGCTCTCTTTGACATGGCACGTGCTACTACTAGTTTACCTGTTGAATTAATTATAGATTCACTGAGATAAATACAATATTTTATCTCTTACTAAATAGAATATTTACTAAGAAATCACCATGTAGCCATAGAAACACTATTTGAAATATAAACTCACCTAAAGGATTATTAGGAACACCTGTTCAACTTCTCCTTAATGCAATTATCTAATCAACCAATCACATGGCTGTTGCTTCAGTGCATTTAGGGGTGTGGTCCTGGTCAAGACAATCTCCTGAACTCCAAACTGAAGATCAGAATGGGAAAGAAAGTTGATTTAAGCTATTTTGAGTGTGGCATGGTTGTTGGTACCACACGGGCCTGTCTGAGTATTTCACTTTCTGCTCCATTACTATGGGATTTTCACCCACAACCATTTCTATGGTTTACGAGGAATGGTGTGAAAAGGGAAAAACATCCAGTATGCAGCAGTCCTGTGGGCAAAAATGCCTTGTTGATGCTAGAGGTCAGAGGAGAATGGGCCGACTGATTCAAGCTGATAGAAGAGCAACTTTGACTGGAATAACCACTCGTTACAACCGAGGAACGCAGCAAAGCATTTGTGAAGCCACAACACGCACAGCCTTGAGGCGGATGGGCTACAGCAGCAGAAGACCCCACCGGCTACCACTCATCTCCACTACAAATAGCAAAAAGAGGCCACAATTTGCACCGGCTCACCAACATCGGACAGTTGAAGACTGGAAAAATGTTGCCTGGTCTGATGAGTCTCGATTTCTGTTGAGACGTCCAAATGGTAGAGTCAGAATTTGGCGTAAACAGAATGAGAACATGGATCCATCATGCCTAGTTACCACTGTGCAGGCTGCTGGTGGTGGTAGTGTAATGGTGTGGGGGACGTTTTCTTGGCACACTTTAGGCCCCTTAGTGCCAATTGGGCATGGTTTAAATGCCACGGGCAAGCTGAGCATTGTTTCTGACCATGTCCATCCCTTCATGACCACCATGTACCCATCCTCTGATGGCTACTTCCAGCAGGATAATGCACCATGTGATAAAGCTCCAATCATCTCAAATTGGTTTCTTGAACATGACGATGAGTTCTCTGTACTACAACGGCCCCCACAGTCACCAGATCTCAACCCGATAGAGCATCTTTGGGGTGTAGTGGAGCGGGAGCTTCGTGCCCTGGATGTGCATCCCACACATCTCCATCAACTGCAAGATGCTACCCTATCAGTATGGGCCAACATTTCTAAAGAATGCTTTCAGCACCTTGATGCATCAATGCCACGTAGAATTAAGGCAGTTCTGAAGGCGAAAGGGGGTCAAACACGTATTTTAGGTGTGTGTGTGTGTGTGTGTGTGTGTGTGTGTGTGTGTGTGTGTGTGTGTGTGTGTGTGTGTGTGTGTGTGTGTGTGTGTGTGTGTGTGTGTGTGTTCTCCATCCTCAGTGAGTCGAGGTGGATGGCTGCTTATACTGAGCCAGGATCCTCTGGAGGTTTCTTCCTGTCAAAAGGGAGTATTCCTCTCCACTGTCGCTAAATGCTTGCTTAGTATGAGGATTGCTGTAAAGACTCTGACACTAGTCAGTGACTCGATGCAACCTGCTGGGTTCCTAATATGGAAAACTTTTTGCTGATTGGCCTGAACTGTATTGGAATGTTTACTGTGTGAAGTGCATTGAGACGAAGCTTGTCGTTATTTGGCGCTATGTAAATAAACCTGAAATTAATTGATGGCTTTTGTTGTTGTGTTGTAACCTTTATTGTTGTGTGTTGCAGCGTTTGTATGTTCTTGAACCTTCTGGGCTACCGTAGTATGAAAAGCCATCTAGAACAGGTAAGATACTTGTTAAAGAGCAAGTCAACCCCTACCAGAGTCTAACTCCACTCCCACTTCATGTTTGAAAAATGCAACAAATGCTGTTGTCAGGCAGACCGAGAGGGCGGAGCTGCTAACAAATACACACACACACACACAGGCTCACGACAGCATTGTGACATCATAATGTACCAGTTTAATCATAGTATACCTCTTAGCCAATAGCGGTGGCAGATTTAGATTAAAATACAGTGCAGAGTTTTTACCTGACAATGGCACAACACTGCCAGTTTTAGGCAGAATATTAAAATTTTAACAAAAATGCACTGAAGTGCCAAATTGACTACACGTGTCTGCAGCACGATTAGACACTCGTTTATTTAGTTTAGCAGCAAAAAATAAAAGTTTATTTCGGGGTGACTTGCTCTTTAAGTAATATTTCCATCAAATCGCACCTTAAACATCCGGGTGAGTCAGACCTCTTTACTCAGAGACGATCTCTGAGGCGGTTAAAGAGGAAAAGGAGGGGCGGAAATGGAGAGCGTGTCGCCTCCGCTCTGAACTCACGAGTGCTGCCAGAAAACAACACCCAGAGTGTGTAGGTGTCCTGTCCGGGTGTTAGGGTCCGAGTGTGAGTGGGCTCAGAGTTTAAAACTGAGTTAAAGTGTTAAAGTTAGCGCGGTCGTTTTGGTCGAGCTCGCCCTGATCCGCGTCTACAGGTAAGAGCCACCAAGCAGCTGCTGGGAACAATGGCTGATTGGTGCTTCTGCTTTAGGAAACCAGTAAAGCTTTCAGCCGGAGAGGCTTTTGTTCAGCAGTTTACACAAACTAATGGAGACAGGCTGGGAAAGTTTGGCTCAAACCAGTTTTTTTCCACTAAGAGGTTTAACTGGGAAGCAGGAAATGTTTGTTGACTGATTTCAACACAAAAATTCAAGTCAGCTGTTTTGATACTTAATCTGTGTTTCTTACAGATAACAGAGCCAGCGCCAACAATGAACAGTAAGTTCTTATGAGGGCTTGGAAAATGTTTTAACATCTCTTTTTGGTTTATTAGGACTTGGATCTACTAATTAATCTGTAGTTTACACCACCTTTACACTGTACACCACTCAGGTCTATTTAAACACCGTTCTTATACAATAACACATCAGAGCTGAATGTTTATCAGTAATATTTATGTTACTAAATAAAGGACATATTGTCATAACAAGCTACCATTTGGTGGATCAAGTTAAACTAGGACCGCCACATCCAGCTCACTAGACCCTTCCACCAGACCCCCTAATCCTTCGGGCCCTTAAGTCCCCCAAATGGGGTACTTTGAAGTTTAGCAGCAAAAATCATGTCCCACTTATCAATAGTTGTTTAAATTCTCCAAACAAAACTACAACTATAATCAAAGCAGTATTAATAAATTAAGATACGATAATGCTTTATTTTAAAGAGCAGCTGGCCCTCGAACACATGTAGTTGAAGACTCCAGGATGTTGTGTGGTGAAAGCATGAAGTCGGTTTTCATTTTCAGAGCTTGTTTTCTCCACAAATCCTGTAATTATGTTTCTATTTTCAGACTTCTACACTGTAGTGTCCAACTTGTTCCGTTATCCAGATATTAAGATGAATTAATTTAATTTTAGAAGTGAAGGAGACTTAAATAAATGGTTTTAAAAGGACTCTAAATACACACACACACACACACACACACACACACACACACACACACACACACACACACACACACACACACACACAGCTCTAATCTATCTTAAGTTGCTTTTATTATAGAGTGTATTGTTTTTAAAAATCATTGTTTTAATGGTTGTGCAGCACCAGGCTAAAGGTCAAAGGTGACAGATCATTTGCTGCTGTGGCCCCCAGACTCTGGACCTCTCTCCCCCTGAGCCTGAGATCAGTGGACTCAGTGGTCTCCTTTAAAAAGCAGCTGAAGACTCACTTGTTCAAGCTGGCTTTTGTATGACCTTCTTCACCTCTCTCTCTTTATTCTGCTCTCCCCACCTATTCCACCTTCCTCAGGATCCACTGATTTCCCTCTTATTCACTCTCTCTTTCTTAACATTTCACAATTGTCTATTTTTTGCTAATTTTAAATACATTTTTAACCACTTTCTAAATTTTTATATTTTTACATTTTTTTGTTTTTGTGAAGCGCCTCGTGATTTTTATCTTGAGGTGCTATAGAAACGATCTTTTCTTCTTCTAAGTTCAAATAAAAGTATCTGTGTTTCAGCTCATGCAGTGCTGCTGACTGATGCTGCAAGAGAAAGTTGGAGGAAAAAAACAGATTGAAATGTTCTTTATTATATTTTCAGATCAAGATTATCTCTAATCTTCCTGATATTAATTCCTATTTGTGGTGCTTTTAGTTTAAGCTCAGCGACATTGTAATCAAACGTGTTGCTTGTTAAAATGATGCAGATAATGTTTCTGTCAGTCACCTTTAAATCTGTGTTTGTATCTTTGATCTAAACCACATTTTAGTCTAAATGGAATAAACAGGTCGTGTTTGTTTCAGTACTGTCCTAAGTAATCAGATTACTGGTTGGATATGCTGTTCCACCAGTAAGCCGAGCGTGTGCTGATGGAACTGTGACACTTTTATCCTGCTCTAACCTTCCAGGGACAGATATGAAGAACCTGACAACACACACCAGTGTGACAGCACGTGAGTTGCTGTGCTTTAACAGCAGATATTCACTTTAGACGCAGCTTTGTGCTGATTAACACGGGCGTTTGTGTTTTGCCGCCAGAGCCGGCTGCTTCGTCACCGTTCGCCACACCAGCAGGAACCACCATCATTCAGGGTAACGCTTCTTCCCGTTCGTCTCTGTGCGGGCCTGTGTAGTAGTCGGCTAACTCACTCTCACATACCACAGAAGAAGAAACTTGTGACCTTTCCCCTTTCATGCATCTCCTTTAAATCTGTCCTTCTCCAGCGGTGACCACAGCAGCCCCCTCTGGTCCAGACTCTGCTGTTATTGCAGGTATGTGCTCCTCCCCAGAAGTTTCTCCTCCTAACGTTCTAAACACCCAAATGCATTGTCTTTATCGTGTTAGTGGTTGTAGTCGTCATCCTGCTGACCGTAGCCGTCCTGGGCTTCCTGCTCTACCGGTATCTCTGCCACAACAAGGGCGACTACAGGACGACGGGGGAGCTGGCTCCCGGAGAGGACGGCGATGAGGACGACGGCAATCAGACCGCCACTGAGAAGAAGGAGTACTTCATATAAACCTGCAGGAAGAGTGGGCGGCATCAGAGAAAAGCAAAGACAAACTAAGGATCTGATGATTTGGGACTTTTTGTATGAATCCAGTTTTAAAGGGGAGGCTGCTACACAAACCCCATCTTAAAGGACTATGGTAGGAATGCACGTGAAACCAAAGACCGGAGCAGGGCGTGTATGCGAAGCATGCGGGAGAACAACTGTTGTGCTTCAGAATAGCCGAGCCTGTCCTGAAACAGGTGGTGGAGTTTTAAACGCGTCTGCTGCAGCAACAAGATCAGGAGAGAAGCAGCAGCATTGTTTTATTAGTGACACTAAACCACGTTTCAGGTTGTCTTACCGTATTCGTCTCTGACGTTATCATCCACATGCACGCTGTTACTTACTGAACTTTTTATTTTTTTATAAAAGGCTTTTCTGTGCTATCTGCTTTTGTTACTGCTGGATTCCTTTTCCAGGTTCTGGTTACTGGTTGCTTTGGTTTTAATGGAAGGTGACAGTTTGTCTTTGGACGTGTCATTAAAGTGCGACGTTGTTTCATCAGGATGTTCGTCTCCCTGCTGATTTTTGCTCGAATCGTATTCACGATGAATGACCCGCATTTGTGTGGCGGCTTTCTGAGGACGGACTCCAAAGCGCTTTACACCACAAGTGTATCATTCATCCATTCACACACACATTCACTCACTGACGGTGATGAGCTACGATGTAGCCACAGCTGCCCTGACAGGCGAGGCTGCCGAGTACCGGCGTCACCAGTCCCTCCGAGCACCAGCAGGTAAGGTGGGTTATGTGTCTTGCCCAAGGACACAACAGCAGAGTTCTCTGCCGGGATCAGTCCTGCAGCCCTCTGATTTCTGGACAACCCGCTTTACCTCCTGAGCTGCTGCTGCTCTCATGACTACAGACTGTTTTATATCATGTACAATTTAGAGCTGCACGGTGACTGAATTGATAACCCTGTTGCCTTGCAGCAAGAAGGTTGCCGGTTCAAATCCGGACTGCATCCTATGTCAGGCTGGCATGTTCTCATGTATATGTGGGTTTCCTCCAACTGCTTGCATGCTCGGTAAGCTGGAGACTAAATTGTCCCTAGGAGCGAGTGTAACTGGTTGTCTCCTGTAATGGACTGGAGACGTGTCCTGGCTGTCTCCTACCTCTCACTCGATGAGGACAGGAGTTAGAGACTACACTTCCTGTGACCTTACTGGGAAAGATGATGAGTAGATGTATGATTCATCAAATAGAAAAGAAAAACCATTTACCTGCATTGTCAGCCAATCACATAGCAGCAGCTCATTTCATCTAGCTGTCTGGGGTGGAGACAACCTGCTGCTGCTGGTGAGGGGGAGGTGTTCTTGTCCCACTCTGGACCCCGTAGTGTCACCCAAGGCTGGTTTAAACCCCACAGCCTACCCGAGTCCATGTCCATCCATTTATGAACACATGGACCCATCTTCTACTTCCATTTGGACATGAACCTTGTCTGTCACCATCCAGCTCATCAAACACGACGTGTCCTAAAATAAATGTTAAAGTGATTGTAAGCTGTGCTGTAATTAGTCTAACCGATCTTCTCCGTTTCACAATGACCACAATGAACCAGTGAGTGGTTCAACAACAACAGGGTTGTTAGATGCTGTTAATCCAACAGATTTAGGGTTATTTTTAAAAGTATTTTTTTATCATTCAAGGTGTTTTGTGTAAATGATGTAAATCTGAGAGAGTAAATTAGACTGAGATTAGGATTGTCCCCGTCAGCTGGAGGAAATTTGTTTACATGGAATCAAACAGCACAGGTGAGTAAACCGTCTAATAAATCAAGTTTAGATTCGTCTCCTTTCCAGGTTTACATGAATCGCAAATGACTCCAAACTGCAGTTGCTTTTAGCTAAATGTCTCCAGGAACCACAGGATGGACTTCAACAAAACTCAGGAAGTGATCATCATGGGACGTTAACCCAATTCAAGATGGCTGCCCCAGCTGATTGGAACACAAAAGCAGCTAACGCAGTCAGTTTCACAGATCTTGAGCTAAAATTTGGTGCCATTTAAGCAGAGTTTCATTCACATTAAGCACCGAAATGCCAACAAATAGTGAAACATCTGCTTGGGACCAGGCAGCCACTTCCATGTATCTGAACTATTTTTCCTCTGACAGTGGCGGTTTTACCATTAGGCATAGGTCGGCGGCCGCCTGGGGCCCCCTTGTGTTGGGGGCCCCCTAGCCCTGACCGCCGGTAACCCTCTCTCAATGCCACAATGGACTATTCCTTTAAGACGCCGATGCACAAACAGGAAGTGATTGGTGGTCAATCCACTCCAATCCAGTTGGTGGCGGGAATGCACCAAATTGTTGTTTGCCAAGTGCCATAAGACCACAAATAATGATAAAAAGAGAAAGCAGAAAAAGAAGAAGAGAGGCGGGAGCGTTCGTAACAAAGTCGAAGCGGTAGTCAAAACATGAAGCATGAAATGGAGTTATCCCAGTGGCTCCAATAAGAAAGAAGCAGCATGCTTCATAACAGCTTTTATTTTCACTTCTGAAAGTGACGTCGTTTTTTAATGTAAATATCAAAAGGAAGCAGAAAGGAAAGACAATGGAAAATGTTTAAAGGGAGGAAAACATAGACCAAAATGGAAAATGGAAGAAAAAAAGGTAAAAGCACAGGAGAAGAAAGCAGAGCAAATATTGAAAGCACTCAAAGGGAGAGAAAGACAGGAAAAAAGAGGATTAATAAAATGTGAAAATGACTCATGTCAGAAGAGGGTGGAGTTTCGCAAATCCAGTTAAAGGTAAGATTGTTGAAAAGTTCGTGTAAGCGGGCCCCCGTGTCGGTGTTCACCTTGGGCCCCCAAATAGCTAAATCCGCCACTGCTCTTTGGTATGTTTGTTCTGTGATCCATCAAACTCCATTGCTTGGTAGCGGCGCTCTGAGGAAGGCTACGGCGTTAGCCGAAACTGGTCAGCTTAAAAAAAACAAACAAATCTTTACTACGCTGTTTAGATAAGAACCAAGCAATGGTTCTTTAAGGAATGTTAGACCTTTAATTAAATTGCTTTACACTGCATTCATGTTTTTGAAAAACAGACATGTGTTTTTAAACCATCATTTCCCTTCGACAGTGTCTAGCCTTAAAAAGGAAAAGCAAACAGGTAGATATACAGACACTAAACCCTCAGAGGTTATCCACGACCACGGGACGAGACGCACGGCTCCACCAAAACCTACGTGTGCAGAAAATAACAAACTCACCCCGGTTCAAATTTCCAAAATAACCTTTATTCTAAACTTACATTTTAAATTTTAAGTTTAGTATAAAAAAGTTAAGTGCACCTAAGTTCTTTTTTTTCCAAAGTATTTCATCTTTGACATTTCTCAGCAAACTGTAGTGACACTCATCTCCTTTAGTAATCTTAAAAGATAGAATGCGTACCAAAGTCCATCTCATCACTTTAGTACGTACATCCGTTCTACAAAATGTTGTAAAGAGAATCCCTGAACTTTAAATGTCCATAATCCTTCAACAGTGTGTTCCATTTGCTTGCTGTGGTTGGCATAGCATCTACTGCTCAGCTGTACGAAGCCGCCGTTACGCTGATGAACAACCAGAAACACGTTTGGTTTACTCTGGACTCTTGATAGCTGTGGCCTTCGTGTCCCTCCAGCTGAGCAGTATGACGTGGCGGCTGGAGTACGAATGATTGAATGAATGAATAAAAACACGTTTGTTTAAAAAAAAACCTTATGTGCTTTTCAAAATAAAAGCTGCTGCACCAGATGTTTGTCACATTTGATGTGTTAGCTCCTGTGTGCGCAGCAGATATTTATCATCAATCCAAACAGGTGGCCTTAAAAAAACACACCAACCTTTGTGTTTAGCTACAGCCACAGCTATTAAAAGTTCTAATGATGTGTCGGATACCCAGTGACACTCTCACAGCACGACGATAAACACTCACAAATATCGAGATGATGGTAGCCACACCGATAGCTCCGTCAGAATCAAACACTTCGTTTGGGTTTGCTAGATGCGGTTTCACGTAAAGACTCTTAAAGGTGTTCGCTCCCCCAGGCGAGTTACCAACACGGTGCATCGCTACGGTGCTTTAATATGGACTAGATGTGCTTAAAAATCTAAGATTGTGGAATTTCACAGCTTTCTCAAAAAAAAAAAAAACATTTTTTTTATTTAACAGGATGCAGAAAGAAAGTGGACCCTCGTCTGCTCAGCAGTGCATTTCAGAGAAAAGGAACATTGCAGCTAAAGTACACAACAACTCAAAGATGGCGGTGACTCACACACAGACACAAACACTTTAACGATGGCCGTCACGGTGGACCGAAGGCTCCAGGAGCCAACGGCGTCACAACATCTGGATCCAGGATAAGTCGGCTTTAAAACGGTGATGCTTAAATGATCTTTGGTACAACCAGCTCATTGGTTATACTATCAAATTTATTAGCCTAACTACTCATGTGAATTCCTGTGATGTTCACAAGAACTTAGAAAAGAAAACATGATTCTTTTTCCTCTGAAGGCGGCCATTTTCTGAAGAAACGTGGTTGATACTAAATGATATAGCGACAGGAAATAAAAACGTAGCTCTGAAAATCTGTACAATAAACATTTAGTGATAAAACTCTGGGTATCCGACTGTGAAACAGAAACAGGATGCATAAGAAGCTCAAATGTTACACCAACCACCCTTACCCTCATCTTACTATTTGGATTTACTTTGAACTTCTTTCCTTTAAGTTTACTGAAGTTAATTTGCTTCGATTCAGGGCTATCCCCAGTGCTCTTTGGCACTTGACTATGTTCATCTACAAGTTGCCCGACAAGGTACAGTAAACCACTTAAGATATTGCATTAAATCTATTAAACTTGTTTTCTTTTGCTTTAAATTGAATTTATTTAATTTACAGCTGATTCAAACGGAACGGTCTCTCAGACCGTTCACTGTGCAACAAATTTGATGTGGTTTTCTTTTTGACACTGTGCAAAAGACAAGACAGTTCTAACTAAAAGCATCAAGGATGCCAAATCTTTTGTTTTTTTCTTATAGAGCTGAGATGTGGCGTCTCATGACCATCCTACTGGTATTTACACATTTAACTATTGCACACCGATTAATTCAACTACACTAAATATTTAAAAAAAGACAGGTGGAGAGTTCTTTTTATTTGACTGCAACTTTGCGTTTCACTTTCACCATAAAGCAGCTAAACTAGGTAATGCAGGTCTGGTGTTCTGACTCTGTGGGTTTTACAGGAAGAAGAGGACATCTCAGTGCCATTTGTGGCCATTTGATCAAAGAAGAACGGGTCTCCTGAACAGATGCCTGAAAGAAGTCCAATCTGGAATGATTTAAGAGATTCGGTCAAATGAAAGATTACAGGAAGTATCACAACATTTAAAATCAGCGTTTTGTCCTCTCCAAGCGGCGACGGTCATCTCTAGGTCAGAAGTGGAGTACTGTACCTTTCACAAAGGGCTCTAAAATATTACATTCCATTAGGTGATATCAGTATTGTGGCATGGCCAAGCAGCCTGAAGAGGAAGGCGTATGGAGTAAGGGAGGGTCTGGGGAATCATCTGGGACGGGGGTACGGTTTAGGCATAAACAAGGAGGGGAGTAGCTGCTGTTACCAGATGGTATAACCTCCACTGGATCCGCCCAGGAAGAAGTTGTTCTTGCGCTGTGTCATGACAACATTGGCACCCTGCATGGCAGCCAGCTGAGCTGCATTAGGGGGGTGTCCAGGGGGTGGGGGCTAGAGAAGAGGAGAAACGAGCTCAGTGGCAGGTTAAGAGTTACAAAGGCCTTGGCTACAGGTTAAGTCACTCCGTACTCACTGGGATGGAAACACTGCTGCCAGCTGTGAAACGAGCTCCAGCATCAAAGCCACCGTCCACCATCACTGTTGAACCAGGGGGGTAAACAGCTCCCATGTGATAGTAAGCCATGGGAACGTTCTGGCCCACCGGACCAACGGGCATGTGTGGCTGCATGGGCATGTACACCTGAGCACCAGGGTAGGGAGAGGACATCTGAGGCACCTGACCAGGCACCTGAGGTGGAAGCACGTATCTGGGCTGGTATATCTGCATACAAAGACACGAGAAACAGATTTAATTGAAGAATACTAAAAAAAAAAAAAAAGCTAATCTAGGCTTGACCTGTAGATGCAAGCGTTACCTCAGAATATGCAGGTGGTGTGTCTGAGTATGGAGGTGCCTGAGGAGACATTTGCATAGCAGGAGGGTATACAGGTGCAGAGCTCTGCTGAGGGTACACAGCCTGCTGTGGGTATGAGCCTGCAAAACAACATTTCACTTTTAAACACGCACAGCTGAAGAATTATGGGATGAGAACCGTTTCATTATTACTAGGGATGTAAGAAAATATCGATATGGCAATATATCGTGATATTTTTCGCAGCAATATTATATCGATATTCAAAAGCTGTGTATCAGAAATATCGATATGGCAATATATCGCGATATTTTTCCAGCAATATTATATCGATATTCAAAAGCCGCATATAGGAAATATCGATATGGCAATATATCGTGATATTTTTCCCTGTGATTATTACATTGATATTCAAAAGCCGTGTATCTAATTCTTGAAAGAATGCAAACATGCAAACATTTGTGTATTTTCTTTTCGTTTTGTGCAATTCAATCGCCACCCGCTAGTTGGCAGCAGTGTGCAACGGGTTTTGTTTCCACCATTGAACTGTAAATCCCTCCATCATGGTTCAGATACCTCATGTTAAACATGTTACATATCAGTTTTGACTGTTTATTGAACATGCTTATAATAAATTCAGTAAAAAATAGCTTGTAACGTCTGACTGAATGTATCGCAATATATCAGGATACATCGTATCGTCTCCCCTGTATCGTGATATGTATCGTATCGCCAGAATTACAAAAATACACATCCCTGATTATTACTAATGACTTTGACTACTAACATTAAGCTGCAAGTACTTCTTCTCAATCATCATCATCATCATAAATAAACTGATGCTGCTTCTGAGTGGAGATGGGAGGGAGCTGATTACATTTACAGCTAAATACATGAAATTATTACTGATGTGAACGCAACTACTGAGTGGTACACGTTACAGAAAATCCCAATGTCTTGTATACTGAAGCTAACGTTGGTCTTTTTCGGGTACAACTTTGAACGTTTCTACATTTTACAGACAAAAGAACAAAAACCAGATTTTGACACAAAGTGTCTTTAGGTCCAACATTTGGCGGCAGTAAAAGAAAGAACAATGTTTAAATATTGATGGAAACATGTTATTTAATATCATCAGGGGGGATTTATTTAAGCAACTGAAACTGTTGTGCATAATTATAACAAACTATGTGATGACTGTAGCAAGTCTGTCACTGCCAAGAGAGTTTCTAGTTTTGTTTTGAGTGCATTGTATGGCAAACAATACCAGGAAACTAGACATAATCACTTTTCTCAGCCCAGACAGTATAAGCAAAGGGTAAAAATGTATTACTTGTAAAAACACAAGTGAACGGATTAGAAATTAATAAAATGTAAATGGAAGATTTTATTATAAAGCCGAATCTGATTAACACAACGCACAAAAGCCTGGTGGTTAGTAAACAAATGTGAATTTTACATTTTCTTTGTCTTTCCAACATGACAAATCGACCATCGCGCATTACAGTTTGAATAAAATGTCTGCTTCTATTTTAGCTTTAGTGAAACAATTAATTCAGTAAGAAAAATATCATGAAATGTCATTAGCATTAGCCACGAACAAAGATGTCATGCTACAAAAAGACAATCTAAGCTCAAATAAGACAAACAAAAGAAGAAATAAACAACCTGGTGCATTTTTGCGCCGAACAGGTCTAAAAACATAAATGTAACCGGGATGTTCTTTGTTAACAAGAACTCCCCCCCTCCCCAACAAAAACAGGAAAGCCATGTCAGATTTGCTTTTATAATCACGTTAGCTTGCTGGAACACATCTGACCGGCCCGTTTTGGTCAAATAACAAAATGTGAAACTAAATTCGGACATCCGACGTTAGCAATATCCAAGACAGCTTGGTTCGGAGTGTGCGTCAGTTTATTGTTATGTACGTAGCTTCAGTTGGCCACAACGCGAGCTCCTCGTCTTTCCTTACAACGCCAACGTCAAGTAACGAGTAGCTAGCTGGAAAATGAAACACACGACGGAGAAATACCTTTGTTATTCATTGTTGTGGACTGATTCGGAGGCTGAGGAACATCAGATTAAACGGCGCTTTGTGTATCTTGTCTCGGCCTTATAATAGCTTACGGCTTGACACTTCCTTGTTTCTCAGCTTCTTGTTGTTGTGGAAGTGGTTACGTCACCCGTTCTTTATCTGCGGTCGGACGCACGCTCAGTTTCACCTGCACGCGCGCGCCCCCTTCTGGAGGAAATGAGATTTGTTTTTAAAGGAATATGAAAAGCACAAAAAACCCTAAATATTAGCTAAACGTAAAATGAAATTAATACTTAAGTGCGTACTACAATCAGTGTTGGGCAAGTTACTTCAATACTGTAATGCATTATCTATTACTTGTTACCCTCATTTTAAAGTAATTCATTACATTACAATATTACTGATTTTAAAATGTAAGGCATTAAACTACTTTTGAACTACTTTAAGTTACTTTCAACAATACAACTTCAATATGAATCTGGTAATCTGACGCTCAGTGAGCTCATGACATATATGTGGAAAGTGATGTGGTGTCTGAGCAAGCCCCCACAATGCAAGAGCAAGTCTATGGAAACCCATTGTCCATATATGTATGTCGATGTGTCTGAGCTAGCTAGGGTTGCTGTTAAAAACAGTCAGATATAATAACAGTGCTTTAAAATTATTGTTTATTAAATAAAAGCAACAACAATCTGTACTCTCAGCACGCTGCCATCTTATATTAACTGAGCATGGTGGGGGCTCCAAGCCTATATTTGCCTTGGTCCCCAAATGCCTTGATATGGCCCTGGATGTGGGACTGACTTCTGGGGTGATCTGATTCTATCACATGTATAAATATTAAATGCTTATATATTATTGCTTTTCACTGGTAAAAATGTGTATTGGGGATAAATCTACCTACTTTTTTCTTTTGAAGCACTTTGTTTTGTTTTCTTGATTTTATTTGAATAATTTCCTGCCCTTTTTCTCTCTAACCTTCCTGCATGCTGCATGTTTTCTCCGTCTTCCAGAAAAACTGTTCCCTAAATTTCTTACTTTCTAACTAATCAGCCAAAGGGATCTACCAAACCCACAAAAAAATAAAATAAACATTTTTTTAAAAAAAGCTTAATATTCGTTGCGCTCCAGCAGCAATAAGTTGAAATCACCGGGGCACAGATTATGAAGTCAGCTGAAAAGTACATGAAGTACCAGAGAATATGGACTGATATAAACGATCGCACACGAATTACTTTGTTTTGGTCAGAGGCGTGTCCAGGGAGTGGCCTGGGGTAGCACATGCCACCCTTGGAATCTGATTGGCCACCCCAGGTGCCATCACACTAATTTACCTTTAAATAGGCTTTTCATTGTCCACAAAAGGCTTGGGGGTAAAACAAAAAAAGCATAACCATTGGTGCCACCCATGCACAAAGTTGTCCCTCAACTGGGCCACCCCATTTTAAAAGATATGGACACGCCACTGGTTTTGGTGGAGCGATTTTGTGAATATAACAGCGGCCGCGCGCAGGACGCAGCTGGAGTATTTGAGCCATTACCGCTGCGTCCTCTCTGCTCATAGAACGCCCGCAAAGCTGAGTCCATAAATGACGTCATATATGTAGATACTGGATCTTTTTTCAGGCTTCCCGCAATTTGAACTGATTCTGGGTTTAAAAAAGCATTGTAATTACCGCGTTACTGACAATTGTACCGAGTAAATGTTTTTCTTTCCCTGTAATGCCTTACTTTAACACATTACAGCAAAAAGCAATGCATTACAGTAATTAATTACTTTTGTACCACGTTACTCCCAACACTGACTACAATATTACGATATAGTTTTTTAATACTTGTTACTGCATGTTCATTGTTTTCAGTAGATTTTGCCTACAGCCTCATGTGGGGGTGGATGATGGTCTGCTGCTGCGAAATGCTCACTCTCAGCTGGACGTGTGAGATTCACTGTATTTTTTTATATTTCCTGTGCTATCAGTGCAACGCAGACGTGTTTGCTGAGTGAGAAACTGCTCATGGGATCAGTTCATCAACATAACAAGTTGCTGATTATCTGACGAGTCTCAGTGTGTTTAACTGAGGAGAGCTCTGATGTGGTGATCTCTGCAGTGGATGTGGATCCTGTCTTCACCTCTGTTCACCGATCTCTGGCTCTCTTTACATCTGAGAATGTTCCCAGCAGCAGGAGTTCTGGGATGATCAAGAAATATATGCCATTGCACAGCTCCCACAGTTTTCCTTTTCAGTGCTATTTATTTAGACGTAGTCACTATGATTGTCAGTATATCTAACCAGTATGTTTATTAAACTAATTTTGTGACACACACACACACACACACACACACACACACACACACACACACACACACATTAGGGCTGTCGCAATAATCGCAAGAACAATATATCACGATATTAAGAAACCCACCGCGCTGCATGACGTGCCACCGCAATTACCGCACTTGATTAAATCTCGCGACAGCGCATGCTGAGAGGTAAAGTCCGCGCTGATCGAGGAGATAGTAGGGCACTTTTTTTTATTTCTGTTAGATGTTGCAGCCAAATTTGCATTTCAAAGTTAAACCTCCTGAATGTTGTTTTTAAGTTCAGTCAGAGAATGCCGTTACTGCCCTTTGATCTGCATTCAATAAAGTGTTAAAAATGGCCATGTATTTTTTTCTAACATTTTTAAATGTGTAAGCACAATTTTTCAAAGGAAATATTGTCACGAGTTTAGTAATTAACAAACAAATTTGCTAAGTACATTAATAAAAACGGGGTGCAATAATATCGCATATCGCAATATTGAGCTGCCCTGACTCACCGCAGGGGGAATTCCTCACACACACACACACACACACACACACACACACACACACACACACACACACACACACACACACACACGCACACACACACACACACACACACACACACACACACACACACACACACACACACGCACGCACACACACACACACACACACACACACACACACACACACACACACACACACACACACAACATAGCAACCAGCTATTAGCAGCAAATGTTTTAATCACCGAGAAGATGACACACCACATTTCTGATGCTGTTAGTTGATAAGTTATTTAGACAGTTAATTATTGAAAGTGTATTTATTCGGATCTATGAAATCTTGTCTTATTTTACACAACTAGTTAAAAACACTGTCTGACACTTGTTGAATAAACTTTTAATAGTATCACTTTTGTCTAAGCTAAAGTTGTTTTTCTCTAACACAAAAGAGCTAAAACATCCCAACGTGACTAAATGTCTAACTAGTGCGTGGCAGATGGGAACTAAAGAATGTTCAGGAACACTGATTAAATACACAAATGGTATGCCATAAAAACATATTATTAGCATTAATTTATTTCTGAGTAAAACTTATTTGAGCAAAAACAACAAAAGTTTTCACAAATACACAGAAAACCCAAAAATCACAAAAAAGTTGTAGCAGAAATGTTCTGCTTGGCGGATTAAAGGAAATACTATTATATCATACTCTGTTATATTATAAATACTTTACTATTTTGATGTTATATGTTATAATTAGAAATTCTAGAGTGTGGGGAATAAATATAGCTGTATAAATGCTTATGTCTATGATGGCCTAAATACCAGAGGTGTGGACAAGTCACTTCTTTGCAAGTGAAAAGCAAGTCACATGTCTTTCCAGTCAATGAGTGAAGTCCGAGTCGAGTCCAAGTCCTTAACTTTGAATTTTCAAGTCATAATCAAGTCATCTGTCCAGCTTTGATTTAATGACAATGATAATAAATAAATTCCAAAAATAAAGCTTCTTAAAGCTTCATTTATTCGTGCTGCTGCATTTAGCCGTACAAGATCACACCCAGAACAAAGAATGATTTATAATTTTCGTCCATGTCGCGCCACTTTCGTGCTAAAATATCAAAAATGCTCAAGTCAGCATCAAGTCAACAGATGCAAGTCGATTCAAGTCGCAAGTCATTGGCGTCGAGTCCGAGTCAAGTCGTAAGTCTTTATAGACTTTATCAAGTCATGTCAGAAGTCATTAAAATAATGACTCGAATTCAAGTCATGTGACTCGAGTCCACACCTCTGCTACATACAGAAGAGCAAGCCCAAGCAGATTTTAAAAGAATACTGTTAATTTTTAACGGATTATGAATTCATTAACCAGTCTTTCAGGCTCTAGTTGTAACACAAGCTTGGCGCATTGTGGAAAAAAACATAATAAATGTGTATTTCCGTGACGGCGGCTGCGCCCCTGCTCGGGCTGCGGCCCCTTTAAGAGAACCATGGCACCGCTCAAGTCGAGGCAGACATTTTTCAATGCAAGATTTTTTTCTTGCATAAATTATGTTCATGACGTAGTGCAAAAGGACAATATTGAGGCAATTTTACCGGACTTCGCAGCTCCGGGGGGGATCCGGGGGGCACCTGGAGGGTTCGTGACGCGCCGAACTGTAGCAGAAGGGGTTTCGTCATTAAATATTAAGAGACGGAAGATCCTAACGCTGCAGCCCTTCTTATCAATGCAAATACCTCTCTTTTGTGTGCAGCCACAGCGCCTGTCTGGGAGCTGAGTTGAATTTCTAATTATGTGTGACTGAAACAAACTGTGCCAAGGACCTCTTCAAAAGCGCCAGATTGCGGAAAATAGGCAGCATTTTCACGGTAAGTTGTCTAAAATACCCGGACGGGGTTCAGGGCTGCGTTGCGTGCGCGTAGCAGCGAAATGGCGAGAGGAAATGAGTTTCGGTTAATATGCAATGCTCGTAATTAGCATAATTTATATATTTATGATAAAGAGCGAGAAATGCATAATATTCGGTCTCTGCGGGAGTTGACACGGTTTCCGTGGGCTGTGCTCGGTGCTTGTCCGGAAAAGTGGCTTTTTATTGGGCAGAATGGGGGTGGGGGTGCTATATCTATGCACCCCCACCCACCCCAGCTGAAGTTTGACAGATCCTTATTTCTCACGGGGCTTTGCTGCTGCAGGAAACGCGTCTTCCTCAGGATCTGCGCTGAATTTGTGATCAGCTGCCGAACATAACGATCAAGTTTAGTTTCTCTGTTTATTTATGGATTTGCAGCCGGAGTGAACCATCACACGGCCTGTTTAGGCCCCTCTAAACAAAATCTGCTCCTGAAATGACAGAAATATCCTCAAATTAAAGAAATGCCCCACTACGGTCAGCATTCTTATTCATAATAACTAGGAGGAAAAGGGGGCCCGTGGCCAGATGGGGGCCATCGATCATCTTTGGCTCAAACCCAAAAGATCATTTTTGTAGTTTTATTTTGTTATTGTCGTAAATAGTTTATGTGAAAACTGTCTGCTGCAACATGGGGGAGTCTATTTCCGATAGAAACCTGCTTTGATTTCTCAATAACAGACGTCCTCTGTATAATTAGATAGATAGATAGATAGATAGATAGATAGATAGATAGATAGATAGATAGATAGATAGATAGATAGATAGATGATAGATAGATATTCACACTAGACTTTCTGGCCAAAGGGGGCTAGAGTGATGGGCCAGCCAACTTATAAGGTAGCCATTTGCCCGATTGGCCCCTTTTGATCCCCAGTAAATGGCACCAGTGATTGCAACGACTGCATTTGCAAAACCAGTATCTGTGTTCCCAGAATGCCAGGTAGCCCGTGACTGTGGTGGTACAGAGAGCCATGAACTCCCAGGATGCTCCACTCACCGTCAATGAGCAGGTACCACTCCTATGTTCCTCAGAGAACACGGAGCCTCCTCTAACAGACATCTAGCCTAAAGTTCTTGTCTGGGTTTTGCTTCTCCTACCTTCCTCTCTCCTCATGTATGAACCTCCTCCATCACAGGAGAGTGTTTTGTGTGATCTGGACCAACTTGTGTGTTCCTGCTTGACGCTAGCTGCTTCACGCTAACTAACCTTTAGACATCGTCAGCGAACCAAAGCAATGCTCTTCGTGGATGCATGGAGCTGAGCTTGAGGATAGCACTGCTTGAGTTTCTTGTTTGGCTGATGTGCTTTTTTCATTGTTTCTGTTCTCATCGGCTCACCTGGTGGATCTTTTGTTTCATCCTGTTCGGTTTAGTTGGGGGTCGCCCTGTCCTAACATGTGCCTGGCTTCTCTATCCTCCTTAGCCATTCACTGTCTGACTGCAGAAGTATTTTTTCAGCCATTTAAAATCCTGCACATTGACATTTCCTGCCAGGGACCATCAGGTTCGTCACTCTTTTCCTGCATGTACCCGTCCTCCAGCTCAGCCTTTGAACTAGCGCTTTTATTATTTTTTATGAATCTGATCACCAGCTAAAACTCCGCAGGAAAGGGGGAAGGAGTATTACACTTGGGTTACTTTACTTTACACCCCCTGGACTTGAGAGGCTTTTAACACATTTTATTCAAACAAGTCTGCAAACACAGGGGCGTGTCCAGGGGGTGGCCTGGGGTAGCACATGCCACCCCTGGAATCTAATTGGCCACCCCAGGTGCCACCACACTAATTTACCTTTAAATGGGCTTTTCATTGGCCACAAAAGGCTTGGGGGTAAAAAAAAAAAAAAAAAGGCATAACCATTGGTGCCACCCATGCACAAAGTTGTGCCTCACCTGGGCCACCCCATTTTAAAAGATCTTGACACGCCACTGTGCAAACAAATGCACAGAGGTCACTTATGTTCAAATTATCAGGCTGTTTTACATTTGAAGCATCTCAGGATTTGTTCCTGACCCCTCTAGGTTATTGTCATGTCTGGTCACGAGACTATTCGGGTCCTAGAAGTAGAGGTGGATGCCTCTCTGCCTTCATCAGCACAAGATGGGAAGTCGGAGCACAAACCTGAGGAGGTGGTGGATCAGTTTACGGAGAAATCTGAGGCCAGTAGCCCTCAGAGCAGCCCCGTGGTGCCCCAGAGAGCCGGGGAAGCAGGTAAAGGATGATCAGACCAACAATATTCAACTCATTACACAAACCTGACAGTACTGACAGCTGTGAAGAGAATGTGCAAGGATCAATGCCGGCTGTGCTCCCACAGTGATGGCTGAGCAGCAGGTGGCGTCTGTGGATGCTGCGGTCTCTGCTGTCCAAACGCTGACTCCTGCTGCTCCCATCAGCGTGTCCCTGTCCCAGCCCCACGCTGCCATGCCCATCGCGGTACAAGGCTGTCCCCAGGTGCTGACTGCACACTTCCTTCATGCAAATTTCTGCACATCCAAACAATAAACGTTCATTGAACGAGTTCCTCTTTCCCTGTAGGTTCTGACACAGGAGGGTCTAGCTTCTCTTATGACCGGCATGATGGCTCAGACGGGGTCACTGGGTCAGCCTCTACTCATCCCTCTCAACATGGCTGGCTCCATCGGGGGCCAGGGTGGCCTAGCTGTCCTCACCCTCCCCACCACCAACGTAGCTACTCTCCCTGGTCTCACTGCAGCAAACCCAGCCGGAAACCTCCTCAAGCTGCCCTTTGCTGGCCTTCAAGGTAAAGCACTAATCAGATGAAACTCAGCACCTTTTTTTTCTGATTCACATCAAAGCTAGCGCCAGCAATAAAGGCTGTGAGTGCAGAGGCCTTCCGTGGACTAGTTCACTAGTGCGATAGTGAGACACCGCTATATGATAACCACGGTTTCCCTAAAGCTTGGTTTATGCTTGTCACATTCACTTTCTGCGCGGTGATGTGGCTCGCGGATGGAACACGCTTCACAACTCGCAGCGTTTATGGTTTGTGCGGCTCGTCTCTGCGGTGAGCCAATATTCTCCCAAACTGTAGGGGGCAGCATGGAGCTCTACGGCATGCATCCAACACTACACCATAGTAGAAGTAGAAATTACTGTTTACAACATGGCATTTCAGCATTTTTAACAGCGTCCTCGTCTTTTCCGACAGTGCGAGCTATTTCTCGCCAAGAATTATTAACAACATGTTGATCACGGTGATCTCTGAGAGCTGAATCATACAAATGTCTGTAATTACGAACCTCTGCCATACTAGTTCTTGCCGGTCCGCCATGTTTTTCCGCGTCCGTCCGTCCGTCCGCGTGGGTAGAAATTCCGAGGTGCGCGTTGCGGAAATCTTGGGCCGTGCGGAGACGCGGTGGAGGGGCGCGGTTGTTAAAATGACGCAACTTTTCCGCGCGGAGCCGTGCGGACCTCGCGGACGCGTCAAGCATAAACCAACCTTTATACCACTGACAGTAGCTTTAACGTTTCTCTTTAGCTGATGCCGATGTTATGGGCAGGAGCTGCATTTGCATCCTTTAAAATGTCATCAGAAACGTTCTAATAAAACAAAAGTATGTGTTCTAGCAGCTTAGCTTCATTCTAAGTTAAAACATTGGTTCTTTGTGAATGATTAACCTGACAGCGTCTCGTCTTTCTCAGCTGCAACAGTCCTGAACTCAGTCCAGCCTCAGCTGCAGACCAGTGCCCAGACGGTTTTCCAGCCCCAAACGGCCTCCATCCAGCCCATACAGCAGCTGCCACCTCCGCAAACGCAGGCCGCTAACGCGCAGGTCACCGGTGCTCCGGCCACGTCTGCAGCCTCCACCATCTCTCAGTCCAACATATCAGTAGCAGCACTCCAGACAGCGGGACTGTCCATCAACCCGGCCATCGTAGGGTTCTATCTGTTTTCCTTTCTGCGTGTAACTCATTACAGCTTGGCCCATGTGTTTAGTGAACATGCTGTGATTTATTTGCTCAGATCAACGCTGCCTCTTTGGGAGCGCAGCCTCAGTTTCTCAGTACCCTCACATCCTCTCCCATCATCAACAGTGCCATAACCAGCATGGCTGGCCTCACCAGTCAGATCATCACAAACACACAGGGACAGGTGGGTGCCAGACGCTCTTACTGCGGTACCGCAAATGTACTACAAGAAAAATCTAAATAGTCTCATGCATTTTCTTAAAGAGCCAGCAATCATGCTGCTGCTTCATGTGGTGAACACGCTTTATCACAGCCTCTGACGGTCAGAGCTGATTGTGTCTGACATAAAATATGAATCTGCTTTGGTGGGCTCAGTGAGAAGCCGCACTGAAGCGGCGCTGATCTACCTGGGCATAGACACGGGACATCACGAAACCCTGACTATGACGAGTCTTCAGATTCACTTTTGGTTTTACTCGGTCACATGGTACATTTTGACTTGTCCTGACGTTTCCAGGTCATCGGGACCCTCCCACTGCTGGTGAACCCAGCCTCTCTAGGCGCAGGTGCAGCAGCTCCCGCTCTCCCCCTGCAGGGTTTTCAGGTCCAGACCGTCACCCCACAGCTGCTCTTCAACACCCAGGGCCAAATTATTGCAGCTGTAGGTAATGGACCTGCAGCTGTTGCAACTTCTGCTTCAGTTCTGCCTAAAACATCAGCTCCCCCAACACTTAACAAGTCTAGCTCACAGGTAGGGAAACACAACTCTGTTTGAGTATTTCTGGTGCAAAAATGGAAAAAAATACTCATTAAATACTCACTGATTGCTAATGTAACGGAACTCGTAATTTTATCATTCTTGCCTCGTCACGTGGACCACGTAAAAGCCTGGAGACGCACAAAAATGCCAAACATACAGTTTCTGCACAATGGTTTGATAGAGGTTCACTGAAAAGTGACACAAATTATCAATGGGATTTACACAAGAAGGATTCCTTTTGGACACCTTTTATAATTTCTTCTGACATGTTTTAGTTGTGATGCTTTTGAACCCATTTAGGTTGTATTAAGGACTAACACCGTTTGTCTTGCCCAGGCTTCAGTAACAAGTGTTACGCAGTCACCGGTGGTCATTGCGCCACAGCCTTCTTTACTGAAGAGCCCGACCACGCTCTCCTCTGCAGCGCCCATCACCTGTGGAGACATGGCGAAAGTGGGCCAGCTCGTCAGCAGTACGTAGTCCTCCTCCTCCTCCTCCTCCTCCTCCATCAAACAGGTTTAAAGTAGGTAGGTATTTATAACCACACTTGCCTCACTCACAGAACCCCAGCAGACAGTCAGCAGCGAGGAAGGCATTAATTTGGAGGAAATTCGAGAGTTCGCCAAGAATTTCAAGATCCGACGGCTGTCCTTGGGTCTTACGCAGACACAAGTAGGGCAGGCCCTCACTGCAACAGAGGGGCCAGCCTACAGCCAGTCAGCCATCTGCAGGTAAATCACTTTTTGTCCTGGTGCACAGATCATCTCACTACACCAGGGGTGTCAAACTCATTTTAGCTCAGGGGCCACATTGAGGGAAATCTAGTCCCAAGTGGGCCGGACCGGTAAATTAAAAAAAAAGAACTTCAGATTGTTTTCTTTGTATTAATACAGTCAATATAAAACAAGGCTGGAGCCTGAGGACAGTGTAGTACAAGTACAACACTAGGGCTGTCGCGGTTGAGGAATTCCTCCTGCGGTGATTCAGGGTGGCTTAATATTGCGGTGTGCGATATTATTGCAGCACTTCTTTTTTTTATTGCAGTACTATCTAAACATAATGTTTACACATTTAAAAAAGGTTAAAAATTGCCGTGCCTTCTTTAATAACACTTTACTGAATGCAGATCAAAGGGCAGTAACAACACAGATCATCACAAACACACAGGGACAGGTGGGTGCCAGACGCTCTTACTGCGGTACCGCAAATGTACTACAAGAACAATCTAAATAGTTTGTTTCTCCGACAGTCGGAGTCCGACTGAACTTAAAAACAACAAAATTCAGGAGGTTAAACTTTTAAATGCAAATTTGGCTGCAGCATCTAACAAATAAGAAACAAGTCCCCATTTTGTTTAGTTGTTTAAAATCAAGCATAAAAAATTACATGTACCGGGCGCGCGCGCGCCGGGGGGCGGGCGCACTATCATTTCACTTTCACACACACAAATGACGGTGATTTATAGCTCGGTCACGTCCTTGTTACCTACAAGCAAAACCAGCATGTTAACCATATATGGTTTGAGAGAGGATCTGAGAGGGGTGGCAACATTTCCAGCAACACTGAAAACCCTCTCGGATGGTGCGCTCGTAGCACTAACACACACGTACTTGCGTGCGACTCTGGCGAGCAAAGGGAATCTCTCCTGGTTGTTGCTCCACCATGTCAGGGAGGTTTCTTTAGGGTGGATGCATTCCTCCTGCAGGTAGCGAGTGAGCTCCAGCTCGGCTCAAACTCTCTTCGGGACGGTTGCAGAAGCAGTGCTTGTCCGGGACTTCAGCAGGTCTCCGAGCATTTATTTATTTATTTTTGCCGCTGGTGGCAGCTCTGTCTCGGCCAAGGACCCTGGCTGCGCAGCAGCTGACGTACTGAAAACCAAAGTGCTCCCAAAGGAGCGAAGTGACGTTTCGTTTTGATACCAGTGCAGCCATCCTTCTCAACATGCATCATTGAGTTGAACCAAGTTCAGTAATCGCGGTGGCGCATGATGCAGCGCGGTGGGCTTCTTCATATTGCGATATTTCATTTTTGCGGTTACCGCGACAGCCCTATACAACACCTGAAGTGTACTTGAAAATTTGAAAAAAAAAAAAAAAATCAACAAATAAAAAAACATTCCTTAGTGATTCAAAGAGCTTACAGATCACATGGCTAGATCAGTTCCATGCAGCACTTAAAGTATATTTGACTCATTTTACTTTACATCTTTTAGCTTTCACCAGCACATCAACATCAGAAGTCACATCCTGAGTGGTGGCCAACTTCAGGATGTGATTCAAGTTCTTGTGTGAGCCTTGAGCGCAGCTTTGTTTTATTTATACTCATTACAGAGAAAACTTGCTCACAAAGATAAGTTTATTTTCACTCTACATTGTAAAGTATGAAAATGAAGTTTACACAACCATCTCGCGGGCCGGATTTAACCCGCTTGCAGGCCGGATTCGGCCCGCGGGCCGCATGTTTGACACCCCTGCACTACACCCTTTTTCTGTTTCAAAAAGAGCAACAACACTAATGCTAATGCCCTGTTGATCAGTAAAATTAGCTTCTCTTGCAAGATATATTTTATTATTTAAAGAGTTTTTACACAACACGCACATTTAACCATCGGTAAACACACGGACATAAATGTAAACCAGATTAAGTTAAACACCACAAAGTTAGTTTTCTCTGACTCCAGGTTTGAAAAGCTGGACATTACCCCCAAGAGCGCTCAGAAGCTGAAGCCGGTGCTGGAGAAGTGGCTGGCCGAGGCCGAGCACTGGAACCAGAAGGGCCAGCAGAACCTGATGGAGTTTGTCGGTGGCGAACCGTCCAAGAAGCGCAAGCGGCGTACCAGTTTCACGCCTCAGGCCATAGAAGTCCTTAACTCCTACTTTGAGAAGAACGCTCTGCCCACAGGTCAGGAGATCACAGAGATTGCACGAGAGCTAAACTATGACAGAGAGGTGGTGCGGGTGTGGTTCTGCAACCGACGACAGACGCTGAAAAACACCAGCAAGATCAATGTCTTCCAGGTCTAGTGGCGACGTCCTTTTGGGAGGATTCTCCACTCGTCGTTTGTCCTTTTGGGAATTTGAACGCAGCACCACAGATGCAGACTGAGTTGAGGTTGAAGAAAATATTTTATTTTTTAGAAATGAAGAAAATGACACATTAAATGAACGCTAGGAGTTGGAGCAGTGATGCATATTCAGTTATCCTGCATGCTCCATTTAACTCATAAGTTACAATGAACCCTCTGGAGGCAGGTGTTGCAGATTTGCAATGTTAAATTCTACCTACCTGGTTACTCCACACACGTATTTCATGAGCATTTTTCACTCAGAAGTACCGCTGAAGGACTTAGTTGTTAGTCCTTTTATCAAAACTTATTTGAGCCTGAGAGGGATAAACAGGCAGTTTTATAAGCTAACTCCTCTGATGTGTTGCATATTTGGTCCCACTGGTTTAAGATATATATGTTTGTCTCAGTAAATAACGGCATCGTCGTTTAATTCCTTCTTTAGACGTGAATGTTTTCCTTTTCTGATGGTTTTTGATCTTCATCAGAGCTACCCTGGACTCCTGATGCTGCCCCCGAGCTTTGGGACAATCACCACTCTGGTGTTTCTCAGTGGATAATCACTCCCCCCAACATGAAGCATTAATATGCTGTTTTTTTTAATTTTTTTAACCACAGTGTGCACTCTGACTGACTGGTTTCTGTCAAATTTGCCAATTGCCTATTTTGCCAAAATTGTGAACTACTTTTTAACTTTAACTTGGTTTAATTTTACGTGACTTTCTTAAATATGTGTGTAGGATTTCTATTCCTCTGTGTTTATTCCCTTTCTAACTGGAATGTTTATTCCCGGTTTCTTAGATGTTTTAATTCTAAAATTAATCAAATTGTGTGAGAGAGTAAAAAAAAGTATTGAACATTTCAGCAGAGGAAGATTTTGTACATTATTGTGTTATGACTTTCAGTTTTGAATGAGTTGGTGGACAGTTTGCGTATGCAATATGAAGTTATTGTCATTTGGGGACAAAACATTGGCAATTACCCTTCTCTTTGCAACTGTTTGGAGGGTCGTTTGCACTTTAGTAAGACCAGGGAAAGTGAAAGAGTATAAATGTTTCAGTTCTGTTTAGTGACACGTTTGTTGTATAGATAAAATCCAATGCTTTTCATTTATCTCCCTGGATCAGTAAGAAGCTGTGCAAAATGTAGCAGTACTGGCAAACATGCAAGCTTATTATTCACTTTTAAAGCAGATTGAATTGCAGCTAGATAGAACAAGGTCGTATGCTTTAGCTACAGAAATGTTTGTAAAATCATAAGTTAAATGATGCATTTAATACCTCATATTTGCCTTTTGACTGACGTAAGGCCTTTATTGGAGCACAACTAATTATACAAGTGTTAAAAAAGTTTTAGTTTTAATCTCTTCAATCCCAACAATTAAAGGACATATATAACATTGTTTACTTTCCTAAGTTATCCAACAGATGGGTAAAATATTCAAATGAAAGCTAATATTAGATTGCGAAGGCGCCAAATGCCAGGTTTTTTGTGAAAAACAAATCGGATCAGTTTTTTTGTTGTTATTTTTCATTATAAAATAAACCCTCTTTATAAACAACTCTGTACTTTCAAGTGTTATTTTTAATACAATTATACTCTGAATGAACTATGATATTTGGAGAGATGCTGAGAGGCTCAAAAATATTTATCTTTAAATAAATGTAATGTCTATTGTCAAGTTGCATACTATTCAATACTATCTTTTTTCCGGAACTGCGCTGCTCTGGGTGGCTGCATGTTGGAGTAGCTCTGTTGACGATATGTAAGTTTTGCCTTTTCTTGGGCATTTTTTCTTCTAGTTCCTCAAGAAAAACTGTATTTTTTGGACACTTTACTTTTCTGTTTCTGGTGCTGTGAAGCTTGGAGGATTTTTACAGCTGTTTTTTAGCTTTTTTCACTTTTTGAGCATTTGTTATTATGCGTAACCATGGCAACAAGCTGGTTTACAATCGGGAGCAGCTGATTAACATTGGAAAGGCTGAAATAATACCTCAACTGAAGCCACAAATCCCAAATGAGCTAAAACACAAGAAGCATGGGTGCAGAGCGGGAGCAAAACGGAGACAGAGAAAGAGGAAATTCAAACCATCTCTTCCATCGATCATAATGGGCAATGTGAGATCACTGGCCAACAAGATGGAGGAACTCCAAGACCTTTCAAGGACTCAGCCAGAGTTTCGGCAGTTTCAGAACCGCTGGAGGAGATAATGCATAGAAGGATTCTCCAGAGAATCAAGAAAATGATGGACAAGCATTCTCGTCACAAGACTGTCCGACAACGGAAGAGTGTCTTCAGTCAGAGGCTTCTTCAGTTTGGCTGCAACACTGACCGCTACTGGAGATCCTTCCTGCCAACAGCCATTGTAATATACAACAACTCTTTGATGACTTGATTATTATTATTACTCTGAGCTACTACAGCAATCAATTTCCCTCTGGGATTAATAAAGTATTTTTGAATTGAATTGAATTGAATATTATTGAGATGCAAATTACCATAAAATGGTAAATGACCTGTGTTTGATACAGCACCTTCTAGAGTCCTGGAACCCCCCAAGGCGCTTTACAACACAATCAGTCGTTCACACATTCACACCCTGGTGGGGATGAGCTACGATGTAGCCACAGCTGCCCTGGGGCGCACTGACAGAGGCGAGGCTGCCGAGCACAGGCGCCACCGGTCCCTCCGACCACCACCAGCAGGCAACGTGGGTTAAGTGTCTTGAATTGAATTCTTTATTGTCGTTATGCATACACATAACAAAATTTGGTTGGCAGCTCTCAGCTTAAAGGGCACCAAGACCACAAATAGAATGATAAAAACATGAAGAGTAAAACAAAAAAAGAACAATACATAACCTTCCTTTCAGGGAGCCATACACACACTCGTAACATGAGTAAAAGAAGCTGAATAATTTAAAAGATATAAAAGATAAATGTTGCACTGACTGACATTCTGATCGTACTGATCAACATGTTGATTGATATTATTGCACATAGAAGATTCAAGTGTGAAAAGGACAATAGCAGCATGAAAAAACAGGATCATTGTAAATTACAACCAAGCCATCATTGAAAGTCTAATAGTCTCATGGGTCTTTGGTTGGGAGTGTAGGTGTCTACAGGGTCACAGAGGTGGGGGAAGGATTACAGGAGGGGTGGGGTGGGAGGGGGGCAGATGGCTTTAACAGCTCTTTGGAAGAAGCTGTTCCTCAGCCTGGTGTTTGTGGCCTTGATATTCCTGTAACATTTCCTGGACGGTAGCGGCATAAACAGTTTGTGACCTGGATGGAAGGAATCAGCAGCGATACGGTTAGCCTTCCTTTGTAGTCGGATGGTATATACTGAGTCCAGATCTGGTAGCGGGCTCCCCACGATCCACTGAGCAGTTTTCACCACCCTGGCCAGGTCCTTTTTGTTCTGGACGGTACAGCTCCCATACCACACCGTCATACTGAGTGATAGGATGCTCTCAACCATGGCTCTGTAGAAGTTCTTAAGCAGTTGGGGGGAGAGACCGGCTCCCTTCAGTTTCCTAAGGTAGAAGAGTCTTTGTTGGGCCTTCTTTACCAGAAAGGAAGCGTTTAGTGACCAGGTTGGATCTGAGGTGATGTGGATGCCCAGGAATTTGATGTTGTCTACACGCTCTACTAGATCCCCCAAAATGAGTTGGGTTAAAGGCTGCTGATTTTGAAGCCATGATTGGTGTACTTAAGCTAAACTGGATAAAAGCTTCTTAGGTGTGTTCTTGCTGTGTCGTATCTCTTAATTCCATGCTGTAGTTCTTTTTTAAAACACATAGCAGTTTTTGTTTACCTGTTTTCCCGCTACGTTTTGTTTGCGGCTGAGGAAGTTTGCAGCCGCAAACGAAACGTAGTGGGAAAACAGGTAAACAAAAACTGCTCTGTGTTTTAAAAAAGAACTACAGCATGGAATTGGATAAAAGCTGTTTTAATACAACCACATTCTATGTGGTTCCACACACCAAAATATATATTTCCAAAAGGTTGGAGGATTAGAATTCCTGTTAAAATGTGACTTTGACATATCTAAATTACCAATCAAACTATCTGACTTCCATAAACAAATACTGCTCTAATGGAAAATGATATTCAGCCACAACTTTACACCACATAGCTCTACCTTGTGGAATAATAGAACCATTGTAATTAATAGGAAGACTATATTCAAAAAAGAATGGTATGACAAAAACATTTTACATGTGACAGATTTGATAGATAAAAATGGCAATTTGTTACAATTTGAATGTTTTGTCGAAAAATTTAATTTTAAAATTTAATAATCAAATCAGTAGAGCTGTTCCACTTCCTTTAAAATTCATGATTAAAAATACCTTGCTTAATTCGAATGTGGTGATTAAACTTCCTGAGTTGAAAATTGGCAAATTTAAATTAGGTGAACAAAAATGTAATAACAAAGTACTTGGAAGTATGTTAAAAATAAGTTATTCTATGATATTGAAAAATCAACAACAATAAAAATCACAGGAAAGGAAACTACATTAACAAAGCCATAGTGCAGCTATCTTAAATGGCCAATTGCACCCAAGTTGAAAGAAATTAAATTCAAAATAATACATAATATCTATCCTGCTGCCGAAACATTAAGAAAAAAGATTTAATTTTGAAGGGAATCAGTGTGTCTTTTGTATGACAGAATGTGAAACTATTGAGCACATTTTCTTCTCGTGTTCAGTAACAATTGGTTTTTGGGAGGATGTTTATCGATTATTAAATATTGAGAGAAATGATGTGTGGCTTAACAAATCTAAAGTGTTGATATACATGGATGCTCTTCCAAAAAAGATATCCAAAATGGTGAACATTATTTTCAACATGGGAAAATACCATATACATAAAACTGAATGGAAAAACAGCAAGTCTAACATTAACCATTTTAAAAATGAAATAAAACAATTTAAAACATCTCTAAAAGTATTATCAGAAAATAGCCAATCTATAACTGAGTTGTACGAAACAATGTCTGAGTTTCTTGTTGTTTAAATTACAGTCCAATGAATCAAACATGTTTGAAATATAATGTTGAAATATCAACCTCTGAACATTTTTTTGTTTGTTGATATGTTATTTTTATTTTAATTATTATTATCTTGCATCATAATTTATTTTATGGTATAGTGTCATGTGGTAATTGTTGCAAGTTCTAAATGAAATTTTTATTTTCCTCAAGTGAGGTCATTTGTATTTTCTATATTCTTCAGTACGTTGAATGTAGGTTACATTGTAAACTGAATGTATGTGAAATCGCAGATTGAAAATAAGGTAAAAAAAAAAATTAAATAAAAAAAAATTAATAATAAAACATACAAAAAAACCACTGGTAGGTGGCAGTAATGAGCACTTCCGGTTTAGATCGCGACGAAGAAGAGTGAAAACCGGAAATTACTGTTTCTCCCTTTCGACGAAGCTTAATAAACAAAACGAAGCAATATATAGCGAATATAAAGATCTGTCTTGGGCTTTGGGTCCATAGCTACGTTACGTAGAGAATAAATGGTTTGAATAAAACCCTGAAACTGTAGTAAAGTAAATACGGACTAGCATCCTCTGTACCCAAGCCGTTAGCTAGAGATGTTTATTTTAGTTCTTTCGGCCAAATAGCGCGCGACATGATGGCATGAAACCGCGGCGCTGTTACGACAGAAAAACTCATCTTCTAAAGGTAAGCTTGAATATCTAATCGGAGCACGTTAGTAACAAAAACGTTACTAAAAATCTGCATACATTTTTACACAAGTTCGCTGAATTTTAAGATGGGAGATAAAAAACGTGTTTATTGTAAAACCCATTTCCGACCGCTCTTAGTTAATCAACTTAACTAGTTTCTGTCTGAAATTTATTTTACTGAGTAAAACGAAACTTTTTTACGGTGTTGGTGTCGGGGTTCACTTGTGAGTAATCTTTCTTTCCCCCCACCTTGCCCTCGAGTCCTCTGAAGGTTGTGAGGAGCAGGTGAGCAGCGGTACTCGGTAAAACCTCCACAGCGTCACCGTCATGGCGTGGGCTCTGAAGCTGCCCCTCACGGATGAGGTGATCGAGTCCGGGCTGGCCCAAGACTTTGATGCCAGTCTCTCTGGTATCGGCCAGGAACTTGGTGCCGGAGCCTACAGTATGAGGTACACCCTGAGTTTGTTGTTTCTCCTTGTGGAGGGAATTAACGTGCGCTCTGCTAATCTGGATGCTCTAACTAAATTTTAGCCTATTAATTTATTGCCATTGTTGATATCAAGTGAATAATAAAAATCTTTCAGGTTAACGTGTAGGTTTTTGCATTCTTTCTGACATTTACTTGTTTGTGTAAGCTTTAGTCCATACGTTTAGGATTGAAATGGATTCTTCAGCTGTACGTTTGAATATCAGCCTTCTCTTACCCTGACTCTGACCTTTACTTTTGTGTTGAGCTCTTTTTCTTTGTGCCACTGGACAATATTTTTAGACGAGGGGCATCTTAAAACCTGGATCAGCTAAAATTGCTCACACATTATTAAATTGCTATGAATCACAGATGTGCACATACATCTACAGAACAAATGAATAGCTGTACGCGTTCACTGTTTGGTTCGATTACGATGGAACTGATTTATTCTAACTGCAGGATCTCTCAAAACATTAGCAAAGCTGATGATGTGGTGTATCTTATGTTTATGAGAGTGAATTAACTCCTTTTCTGGAGACAGATGTGTTTTTTGTGGTTTATTAAGAGCTATGAAACGTGTCTGGTCACTGGAGAAATTCCTGTGTTGAGGGGAGCTCTGACATGAGCACTGGAGACATTGGTATTTAGTTGTATTCCCTCCATTATAGTGAATGAGCAGCACAGTGTGTTGTGTTAGTGAAGGTCATCAAACAAGCAGAAAAAGGGGGATTTGGTTGTCTAAAGCTTTCTTGAATTTAAAGAGTTGAATGTTTCTCACTGAAGTGAAAAGATTTTAGCAGCTCACAGGCAGCACTTTTTTTACTGCTCTCTTCTCCAGCGACGTGCTCGCCCTCCCCATTTTCAAGCAGGAAGAATCCAACTTGCCTCCAGATTCTGAAAACAAGATCCTCCCTTTTCAGTATGTTCTGTGTGCACCTACCTCACCTGCTATTAAGCTACACGATGAAACCCTCACCTACCTCAACCAAGGTCAGTATCAGGATCCTCACCTTGCTACGTTTTTTTGACTTTGTGTAAAGTCAAGGTCCAAGAGAGGAGAGGTTCAGATCCTCACATGTCATTCTGTTTAGGATTGATCAGACAATTAAATCAACTTATTTCTTTTTTTTTCTTGCCTGAATGGATTTATGTAAAATTTTGTTTCCCTTTGATTTAAGTTAGTTTTAACAGTGAAACAATAAACTGAAAGTAATAGAAACTGGCTTTAATGTATATGAGCAAAGCAGTCAGTAAGTTAGAATAGAGCATCTGAATGTTTACCACATTATTCTTTTTACAGATTATGTTCTTTTATAAATAGCTATGTAGTTGTGCTTGATAACATAAAGATGCATGCCTTGCATGACTGAGGAGTGTGTCCGCGGTGTGTGACGGCCCTCTTGGAGGCGGGATCTTAATTTGAAGTTGTTTCTCTCTGCTAATGCAGGGCAGTCCTATGAAATAAGAATGCTTGACAATCAGAAAATTGGGGAACTTCCTGAAATCACTGGTAAAATGGTCAAGGTGGGAGTTATTTCAGTGTGTTTCTGTTGTTTAATGATTGCTGGACTAAATCATGTATATCACATATGTGTGTATACTCGTTTCAGAGTATTATCCGCGTGGTGTTTCACGATCGGCGGCTTCAGTACACGGAGCACCAGCAGCTGGAGGGCTGGCGCTGGAACAGGCCTGGAGACCGGATCCTTGACCTGGGTGAGCCCCGTGGAGAAAACGGCCGTTTTCATCTGGACTTTTAAAAGAATGATCTGCACGTTCACCATTGGCTGGTTTTATGATAAAAGCATGTTTATTAACAACATTGGTGATAAATTTGGTGCTCAAACAAGAACTTTTGGATCATTGCAGATATCCCCATGTCAGTGGGTATGATCGACCCCAGGGCCAACCCCACTCAGCTAAACACTGTGGAGTTCCTCTGGGATCCCTCAAAGAGAACCTCTGTTTTTATCCAGGTAGCATCAAAGTTGCAACTTTACTTTACTTTCTAACGCTTCCTTCTCTGGACTTCTGATTGATTTTAGTCTTTTAAAGGTAACTTAGTGAGTTTAACCAATTTAGTGCTGTTTTGGGAATAGTCTGGTCCAAGCTACCACAGGAGAGTTTACATCTTTAGTTTACTTCCAAAACTTACAGAAACTAGTTGTCATAAAAGGACCTTTACTGTAAACCCTCTGTTATTTGGCAACTAAGCGGTTTGTGTAGTCTGACAAGTGGTAAATGTCAATCTTTGTTTTCTTTGTTCGGGGCAGCAGTAGCTCAGGTGGTAGAGCGGGTTGCCTCATGATTGGAGGGTCATGGGTTCGATTCCAGCTCCTGCCAGGGGCATCCTGCTGCTGTGTCCTTGGGCAAGACACTTCACCCAACTTTCCTGTGTTAGTGGTGGTCAGAGAGGCAGACGGCGCCAAATGGCAGCCTCGCCTCTGTCAGACCTCCCCAGGGCGGCTGTGGCTACAAGTAGCTTACCATCACTAGCAGTGTGTGAATGTGAGAGTGTGTGATAGCGTCTCTGGGTGTCTAGAAAAGCGCTATATAAGTTCAATGTATTATTATTATTATTATTATTATTATTATTATTTGTTTTGTGGGTCTGAGGCTGGAAATGATCATCGTAATTAGTCAGAACTAGGGATGTAAGAAAATATCGATATGGCAATATATCGCGATATTTTTCCCAGCAATATTATATCGATATTCAAAAGCCGTGTATCGGAAATATCGATATGGCAAATATCATGATATTTTTTCTTGCGATTATTACATCAATATTCAAAAGTCGCGGATCTAATTCCTGAAAGAATTTACACCCAAACATTTGTGTATTTTCTTTTCGTTTTGCGCAATTCAGTCGCCACCCGCTAGTTGGCAGCAGTGTGCGACAGGTTTTGTTTCCACCACTGAAATGTAAATCCCTCCATCATGGTGCAGATACCTCATGTTAAACATGTTACGTATCAGTTTGGACTGTTTATTGAACATTCTTACAATAAATTCAGTAAAAAAATTGCTTGTAACGTCTGACTAAATGTATCGCAATATATCGGGATACATTGTATCATCTCCCCTGTATCGTGATATGTATCGTATCGTCAGAATTTCAAAAATACACATCCCTAGTCAGAACATGGTTTTACAAAACATCATTTTTTATTGGTTACGCTTAAAAAATTTGTCGGATTTAAGCCAATATTCCCCTATTTCTAGGTTCACTGCATCAGTACAGAGTTCACCATGCGTAAGCACGGGGGAGAGAAAGGCGTCCCGTTCCGCATCCAGATTGACACTTTTAAAGAGAATGAGAACGGAGAATACACGGAGCATCTGCACTCAGCCTCCTGCCAAGTCAAAGTCTTCAAGGTTAGGATGAAAGAAAGCATGAAACCAGACGTTGGGAGTGTTCACAACCGAGGATTTAATTTTCTCTGTGTGAACCGTTTCAGCCCAAAGGTGCAGACAGGAAACAGAAAACGGACAGAGAGAAGATGGAGAAGAGAGCCCCGCAGGAAAAGGAAAAGTACCAGTCTTCCTACGAAACTACAATTCTAACGGAGGTACGCTTTCTCTGAAGGTGCCGTAAGCTTCGATCGGCCTCATTCACTTGGTATTTTACTGGTGTAAGCAGCTCATGTGTGAAATGTCTACAACTATAATGATAAATACAAAACTTCCAGTTGTTATAGTAACTAGCTAATTAAGGAGCGGCCATTTTTGCACTTACAAAAAAACCATCAAACATTTAGCATCGTTGGCATTGAGAAGCCTTTTAAATCACACAGTGTGCAGTGCCTCTGACAGAGAGCCTCATTAGATGTAGATGCAGAAGGATACATCCCACTACAAACTAAATCTACCAATGTGATTTAATACAGAGATGGTCCTTGGAGCTGGTCCCTCAGGAACACCTCTAGGACCAATACCAGTACATACTGGGATCTGAATTATGTCATATGTTCAGACAGTCCTGCTCTGATGAAGATTTGCTTTATTATGTATGGTCCGCTGTGTCCCAGTCCTCTAAAATATCAGTAAATCAATTTTGTTTGATAATTCAGTAAAATCATTTGTTAATATTCAAACTGGTTTGATTTCACTAAGCTGTTATTCTCATACCTGACTGTTAGTCTGACTAAACGTAACCAGATGTAAAAAACTTCATTAAAACAACCCAGCATTGTCGTTTTATCCGAGATTTTTTTCCATAATAATTCAAACTAAAATGGTGTGGCCTGAAATCGGTTGCATTTCTCAAAGGACCAGTTAGAGCTGACAGTAATTGTGCTTTTGTTAAGTTCAGGTCATTTAGTGTAAAGTGAAGCTTTTACTAGAGAAGGGTGTGTGATGTCATTATTGTGTGTCGTAACTGAAGCTTTGGTCTGTTGCAGTGTTCTCCTTGGCCTGAGGTCACTTATGTCAACAATTCTCCGTCTCCTGGCTTTAATAGTTCACATAACAGCTTTCCAGTTGCCGAAGGGTACGACTGCGCAGAAACTAGGTGGCTGCAGCATTCAGATTCACATGGATATGGCTAAAAACCAGTTATTTAGGTTTCATTAAACATTTCATCTACTTGTCTTATTTGTCATCTTCTCTAGAAACGGATCTCCAAGCCACCAGCCCGAGCCTGTTGTCCAGGTAGCAGATGTAAGTCCAGACTCTACCCACCATTAGCCTCATATTAGTTACACACATTTAAAGCAGACTACCCTCTGCTGTTATACACAATTAAATAGGCTATTTTAATCATTTGACTCTTCATTTTTGGTTTATTTTTTCAAATTGCTACTGAACAGTTCATAAGTCCTAAACTTTAAGCTCTGACATTATTTCTTTTAGAATTTGTTACCCACAGCAACACCACAGGATGCTCAGCAGTGGCTCCTCCGAAACCGCTTCTCGCCTTTCTGTCGTCTTTTCACAAACTTCTCAGGTAAAATACCACATTTTGTGTCATTTTGTTGCTTTACTGTGTCTCACACTACAGCTTCATTAAAGGTGTGGTTCATTGCAAAAAACAAACCAACATTTTAAATGATTATTTTAGATTATAATTGGACACTCAGAGTTTTTCATGCAGTGTGATCCTGAAAATGGTCTCCTACACCTACCTCCTGCATTAGCTTCTGAAAGAAAACAGATGGTGGAACTCTAGGATTAGAAAAGCCTGATGGATCTACGTCACACTGGCAATTAAAGGTGCAGTATGTAAGAATATAGTGAGAATTTTACAGGGAGAAAATCCCAAGAGAAAAGTTATACTGAAACATACTTCATATTCGGCTGGCTGCGGGGATTGTCAGTTTTTCCCTATTAAAACAAAGGAAGGAGGGACGTAAACAGGGTCCGAAATTAACACTCGCCACTCGCCAAATGCGAGTAAATTGCTCCATTTGGCGAGTACATTTTTGAGCTCTACCTGCCACCTGGCGAGTAAATGTTTGCACCAAATTAGTTATGTTTATCAGTCATCTTCCACGGATTTCTGATACTCCTCCCGCCTGCATGCAACGTACACAAACGTACGCGAAACGTGAACGCCGCATCCAACGTCATTTCCACCTATCCCATTCAATCAGTTTATCAAGTTAGCCGTTAGCTTCGTGTTAAAACTAGCGGTGAAATGTGGCGGTTTTTAACTGGAGTCAGCCAGCCTTCCAAAAGAAAACTCGTCGAACTGGAAGAAAAACCACCAGGACCAGTGGCAACCAGAAGATTTTGTGAAAAGTGGCGAACTGGAGACGGCGGAGTCGTGAGACAGGCTACATTATGGTGGCCACGTAGCGTTGCTGCCTTTCACAGACAGCTGGCCCTCGGCATTCTTCAGATATCCAAAAGATGCCCGTACTTCCGACTTTGTCTTCTTTGAGGGATAATAAATGTCCCAAGTGCTGCCGTCTCCTCCTGCCATTATTTCAGCTTTAGCTTAAAGAAAGTTTTGGTCGTAAACAGCAAAGTGCGCATGTGCCGCCGGCAACTTCCAGCAGATGATATGGTGGCTGGTAAGGGTCACCGCGCCTACACCGCAGCCACGGTAATCCACCGAGATAATATATATATATATATATATATATATATATATATATATATATTTAAACAAGACTGTTATTTATTGTCAACTTTTTTACCGGGGTTTACCGCTACACCGGTTACCGTGACAACCCTAGCCCTGACACACTTTCAGATATTCTCATGGTGAAGCTGTGTTCTACAGAGATCAAGGACTGTGACCCAAATGAGGCTGTAATGCTTTGGCACAAAGACGGTGTCAGAAGCAGGAGGCCAGACTTCATGGACAGAGAAAACAAGGAGTCTGACTAGATTTCAATGAAAGAGTTCATAAAAACATCTCTAAAAATAAATAAATAAATAAATAGTAAAAATGACAAAAGAGTTGTTTTCCTTATTAATTGATTTTTTAATTATTTTGTCACTCTGTTTGGAATCAACATAATATATAATTACATGTTTTAGGTGGATCTAAATCATTTAGAAATTTGGCCGGTAAAAAATATGCTTGGCCGGTAGATTTTCATCATCTACCAGCCAACTTGGCCGGTGAGTAAAAAATTTAATTTCGGACCCTGGACGTAAATACTGTTAACCATCAGTGAGTGTGAGGTTGCAGAGTCTCCTCAGAGCTAATGGGGAGCCTAAGTCACTTCCGCATCATGGGTCGCCGGAAGAACGAAAAAATGAATACAAGTCAACGGGGCTAAAAACGCTATTTTCTAATCCGCTTTGCCGTACGCTCTGGATCACACAGACGTTGTACTGCAATTGAAATGAAAAGTAATGATGGGTGTTTTGACCACGCCACTCACATACTTTGAGATTTATTAGCTTGTAAAAGTGCGTAATTAGCATGACTACAAACCAGAAATCGGCACGTCGCATATGTGACGTCACCACGTAATCTCCTGTCCCCTAACATAGCTGCTACTTGCCACGTGACCAGATTTATGGTGGTTCTTTCCTCCTTTGGAAAGTTTGCTGAACTTACAGCCCTTTTCCCTCAGTTTTCTCCGTGTCTGGTTCGCTGACGTCACTTTCGTGAAGCGCATTTGTAGTTCTGGACTTATTTTCACACAAAACCTAAAATATTGTTCCCCCGTTTGAAAATAAGCGTGTTCTTGGTATGAAAATGCATCTTTAAAATTCACGGACATCATATGTGAAATTCATGGCACAAAACAAGCGGAATTAGAAAATAGCTTTTTTAGCCCCGTTGACTTACATTCGTTCATTTTTTCATTCTTCCCATGATGCGGAAGTGACTTAGGCTCCCTATACTGCAGCGCCTACGTTTGTAATTTGACGACGGCCAGCAAAAAGCTCCAGAGTTGTCTAAAGTGGTTACAGTAACCACATTTTGCCATAGGATGTCATTTTAACTCATTTCTACATAATGCACCTTTAACATTCATAGACTCACCCATCTTGACTCACGATGGGTAAGGCTGTTGTTGTTTTGGCATCCAGGAAACGGCAGAGAACGTCTCGGCCTGTGGAAGCTAACTGTTAGCATTAGCAACTCCACCACATGGCAGAACTCCTTCAGGCTTGTGTTACATCAACTTTTCAGAGCAAACTGACTTAGTGGTAGAGTTGTGTTGCTGTTGGTCAGTCAGAGGAGAGATGTCCAAATATCAGGAAATAAGACTCCAAATGCTGTTGTGTTCAGCTCAACTCTGATGTGGCTGAGGCTCACGTCTAGTTCCTGAAACGGGCGCACTGGAGCTTTTTTTCCCCCAAAGTATGACAACTAGAGACCACTTCAGATATCTTGATTAAATGAGTGAACTTTAGTTTTAACATCATGAAAGGATGAATAAAAAGATGAGACAAAAAACAGAAGATAACAGATATAATGACCACTAAGAAGGAAACATACCTGTTTTAACTGTTTTCATGAATCTTTGCGATTGAAAGGTTTCATTTCTCATCAGGCTCAGACTTGCTGAAGCTAACCAGGGAGGATGTTATTCAGATCTGTGGGCCAGCAGATGGTATAAGACTCTTCAATGCACTGAAAGGACGGTGGGTCATAATAAAATATGTTTTTCTCTTATTCGCTCCATAGATGATGCATGAGGTTAAAGGAATTCTGCCTTTTTGTTGTTTTTGTTGGGCTGCAGCGTGGTTCGTCCCAGGTTGACCATCTATGTTTGTCAGGAGTCTCAGCAAGCTCGGGAAGACCACCCCAAACATGAAAATGGAGAAGCTGCAGCCAGCACTTTTTTTGGTAAAAACGCACAAATACATACAAAACGCATACAAAGAATCTTTTAAATTTAAAATCATTAAATTATTTTAGTTTACATTGAGGGGGTCAGATTGTCAACATCAATCAATCAAATGTTATTTATGTAGCGCCTTCTACTACCTTTGCGGAAGCCCAAGGCACTGAACATAACATGCCATAAAAATAACACAAAAGAACAGTCGGATAACAGGTAAAATCAATGGTTAAAAGGGCTAAAACAGAATAAAATGACATAAAACCAAATGATAAAAGTGAGTCTTCAGGCGACTTTAAACCTCCAGTGATGGCGACAGGTTCACAGCAAGCAGCAAGACATTCCACAGAGTAGGGGGCCATTAACTGAAAAACCCAATCCCCTCTGTTCTGCACCTCCATTACCGCTTCCGGTCGGCAACAAGATGGCGCCTGTGCTTGGCTTAGCCGCAGTCACCGGCCACTTTTTTAAACTTTTCTCCACTAACCTCCTCTTTTCCACCTTGCTCCTGTCTGCGATCCTCTTCAGTAGTGTCCCTGCTACCATCTCCTATGATCGCCAGACTCTTTTGTCCTTCCGTTCGTTCACGATCGCCCAAGATGCACCGAGGACGTACCTCCCTGTTTGTTTATCTGAGCGGCGCACTGGCCCGGAGCCAAACTACGGTCCCAAGCTGTGCACCTCCAACAATGTTTGTCCGGTCCCGTGGAAACGTCGGAGGAAAAGAGGTGAACGAGCAGGAATCCAGGTGAGAATAAGACTTCTCTTAAAGCGTGGTTTATCTGGTAAACATCGGCGCGATCTTCTAGCTTCTTGTCCTTTGTTTGGTGACCTGAGAGCCACTTCCGCATTCCCGCCAGGCCGCATTAGGACGCGGTTCATCCGTCCAAGTTTTTTAAGGTCGGTTTATCCTCATTCCTCAGTGGTCTCTCCTCCTGCTCCCTCCATAAGTGGTTTTTATAAACACCGTGGATCTAACCCCGCTAATTTACATCCACTAACTCCAGCTGTTTCTGTAGTTTCTGATTCCTCCACCTCACTCAGCATGGCTCTATTAAATACCTGCTCTGTTAACAATAAGTTCTTCCTGCTCAATGATCTAATTCTCTCTAAAAACCTGGATTTTCCGTTTCTGACTAAAGTTTGGCAGCAAACATCTGATTATTCTGCTCTGATTGAACTCTGCCCGAGTGGTTATTCTTTTCTTAGCCAGCCTCGGGGTTCTGGTCGTGGTGGAGACCTAGCTGTTGTTTTCAGAGACCGTCTTCCATATAGCTCTACAACCTCTGGTCACTTTGCTTCCTTTGAACTGCAGCTGATTAAAGTCGGGCATAAGAACCCGTTCTACTGTGCTGTGGTCTATCGTCCACCTGCTCCAAACAGTTCTTTCCTTCAGGAGTTTAGTGACTTTCTATCCTCCACTGTGAAGCTGTCCAGACTGGTGATTGTTGGTGATTTTAACATCCACGTTGATGATCCCTCCGATCTCTTTGCCATGAATTTCTCCAGCCTTATGGACTCCTTCAGCTTTACCCAGCATGTTCCTGGCCCCACACACACCAGGGGGCACACACTAGACCTTGTTTTTACCCTGGGTCTAAATGCTGACAGTGTTTGTCCTGAGGACGTTTATATTTCAGATCACCATTGCATTTTCTTTAACTTGTCATTTTCTGCTTCCCCACCTCCTGCCCGCCGTATGGTTAGTTCTCGTTTTCTTAATGAGAGCACAGCTAGCAATTTTTCTGCTGCTTTTGATCCACCCTGTTCTTCTGATAACGACCCAGATTCCTTAACTTCTCAGTTCAACGAGCACTGCCTCTCCATTCTGGACAACATCTGTCCTGTCAGAACCAGATCAGTTCCTGCAGTGAACCCTACTCCCTGGTTTAATGACAGCCTTCGCAGCCTGAAGCGCCAATGCAGAAAAATTGAGCGTTTGTGGAAGAAAACCCATCTCCACGTCCATCTGCTGCATCTAAATGATCTTCTGACATCCTTTAACTCTGCAGTCAGAGACGCTAGGGTTTCCTATTTCTCCAACCTGGTGTCCCAGAGCAAAGGGAACCCCAAGGTGCTGTTTAACACCATCAGCAGCGTCGTCTCTCCTGCCTCTCCTACAGCCTCCATCCACTCTGTTACAGACTGTGAGAACTTTCTGTCTTTCTTTGTGGACAAAGTCAATAAGGTTAGATCTAGCATCTCTCCTTCAGCCTTATCGCTGCCTCTCCCGACTCCAACCAGGCCCATCATCCTAGATAGCTTTGCTCCTGTTTCTTTGCCTGAGTTAACCAAACTAGTTAACTCTATGAAGACCTCTGCATGCCCCCTCCACATCTTACCCTCATCTTTGTTTAAAAGTGCTTTTCAGTCCATCGGTCCCAGCGTGCTCTCTATAATTAATGCTTCTCTGGTTTCTGGTCAGGTCCCTGCTTACTTTAAGCCCCATGAGATGTCTAAGCTGCAGCTGTTACACACCTGCTTAGACTCTATCAAAACCTGGATGGTGGGAGCTTTCTTCAGCTGAATGAAGATAAGACTGAGATCCTCATCTGTGCCCCAGACAAGCTGGTTCCCAAAGTCAGAGACTCTCTTGGTCAGCTTGCTTCTCACACCAAACCTTCTGTCAGGAATCTTGGTGTGACCTTTGACCCAGCTCTCACCCTGGATTCTCATGTCAGTTCTCTTGTTCGCTCTTCCTTCTTCCATCTCAGGAACATTGCTAAGCTGAGTCCCATTCTGTCCCGCTCTGAACTTGAGACAGTTCTCCACACCTTCATCTCCTCATGCTTAGACTACTGTAACTCTCTTTTCACGTGTCTGAGCAGAACCTCCCTGAACCGTCTACAGGTGGTTCAGAACGCCTGTGCTCGGCTTCTGACCAAGTCCTCCAAACACACCCACATCACCCCGCTTCTCCTCCAGCTTCACTGGCTGCCAGTCAACTTCAGGATTCGTTTCAAGATCCTGGTTCTGGTCTATAGGGCCTTACATGGACAAGCACCATCTTACATTGGTGATCTTCTTAGTCCCTACACCCCCAGCAGGTCCCTGAGGTCCAGTGACCAAAGCCTACTGGTTGTGCAGCACCAGGCTAAAGACCAAAGGTGACAGATCATTTGCTGCTGTGGCCCCCAGACTCTGGAACTCTCTCCCCCTGAGCCTGAGATCAGTGGACTCAGTGGTCTCCTTTAAAAAGCAGCTGAAGACTCACTTGTTCAAGCTGGCTTTTGTATGACCTTTTTCACCACTCTCTCTTTATCCTGCTCTCCCCACCTATCCCACCTTCCTCAGGATCCACTGATTTCCCTCTTTCCTGTTCACTCTCTCTCTTTCTTAACATTTTTTCTTTTAAATCGCAATTGCCTATGGTTGCTCATTTTGTTAATATATTTTTAAACATTTTCGAAATGCTTTTTTACATTTTTACAATTTTTATATTTTTTGTTTTTGTGAAGCGCCTCGTGATTTTTATCTTGAGAGGCGATATAGAAATTATATTTCTTCTTCTTCTTCTACCTGTACCTGGCACATGGGACAGTCAACAACCCCTGATCAGCAGAGGGAAGAGACCAGGACAACATGCTGTTTCAACAAGGAACACAACCTTGTAAGAACTTATAGACCAGTGGTTCCCAACCTTTTTTCATGAGGACCCCCTTTCCTGTGTCCAAGATGAGCCATAGGCCCCAAACTCCTATCTGCATGCACACAATTTAAAGTATATAAATACAAACTTCATGCAGACATACAGAGTTATGCCTATTGCAGAGTTTTGATGGAACTGTTGGGTGTGTTATCTAGATTTTATACATGCATTTTTTACAAATATAATCTTGGTGCCCTCAGCACACACAGCATTTTTTATTTTTTCCCGTGTCCTGTCCGGCTGTGAGCAAACAATTGATGTCTGATGCACACACTAAATTGTGGGGACCTCAGCTTGGAAACCACTGCAAAAGATTTTGAACTTAGCCCGATAACACTCAGGCAACCAATGTAAAGAGCATCATTAATATTAGAAAAAAGATGATTATAATTTATTTAGCTTTTTCTTATTTAATATCAGGCTTATTCATTTGTCTGTGCAATAATTTATAAGATTAATTTTTACATTTTATAAACCATTCTAGTACAACCTGCCTCTACCTGGCCTCTTAGGCTTAGAGCCTGGCATGTTTACTCCAACATCTAAATCAAAATCCTAACAGGTACAGATTATCATAAATTTTTAGATTATAAACTGATTGTATCTGACTAGATTTTAGTTGGATTGGGAGGTTTAATCAGTGTGATTTGAGATTATATGAATTAGGTTTGATCATTTTGTCCCAATGTTTGCCATAAATTTGTTCAGGAAGCAAAAATAAGAACAGAAGTTTTGCATTGGTGGTGATTTTAGTGTGCAAAAACTTTTTATACGAGTAGAAATTGATCCAATTTCGGTGCAGAATAACAAGTCTCCATCATGTAGTGACGCCAAAGTCACTTTCCAGGCCTTAAAGGGACTTTACGGAGTTTTGAATTTTTATGCTCGCGATTGCCCCCTCAGGCTAAAAGCGAAACGGCAGCTTCAATAGTAGGCTCGTGCACGAGGCGCGCATGCTGTACGTGCACACTCCTTAACGAAAATAACAGCTGAGACAGTCCCGTGTGTGTGTGTGTGGCCTGGAGGACAGAGGACAGGAGAACGCACAGCTAATTAATTAAATAATTTGGTTCTGTACCTTTCTCTTCAGCACAGCCGACAAAGGTTTATGATGGGTCAGTCCTCCTGCATGCTCAGATCATTCCCTTCCCTTGCTTGAAAAATTGTTCCAAAATGAAAGTTGAACCCACATCTTTTTTATCTGTGAATTCAATGCCGTTCAGCGAGTCTCAAATAAAAATTTGGGCATCTTACCATAAAAAAATATATCATTAATGTAAAAAAAAGAAACTCTAAATGAACTATGTTCACATCCAGAGTCAAACCCGGGTCTTCAGCACGAGAGTCCGACGTCTTACTATGTGAGCTAAAGCACCAGTGACGTCTTCTTTATCTGTAATATTTATATCCTTGATGACCGCTGAAACAACGTTCAAAGAACGGTTCGGAGCGAAAATGGCTATTTTGTTGCTAATTTGCAGGAAATATCTAGAAGAAAGTAGCTAAGGGTCCTCAGAAATGTAGCTAGGTTCGTCACTAGGCGTTAGGAACAGCGACAAAGTCGCTGAGTTGGCACTGCCTCTCTCTCTGCTGCTAAAGCTACTGATAGCAAATGCTACGGGCTACGCCCGAGCGTGAACGCGCATGAAGCAGCCTGCTCGACCCGAGCATCTCTCTTTTTCTGTGATTTTACAGAAAAACAGGCAATCACAGTAAAAATGCCAGGGCTCATCCTACAGGACCAGGGCATTGCAGGAGAACGTATGAAGAAGAAATTTATTATTTCTATACATGTTTTGGCTGTCAAACTTCCATAATGCCCCTTTAATTAGCTTTTTTCTGCATCCATTCCCTCATTTTAAAATCAGCTGCTGCTGCCCTAAGCTGCAAATGTACAAATATGGATAAAACTTAAACTTCTGTTAAATAAAGATATGCACAAAGGACAGTCAAATAAACCAAAAAATTTCCTTTAAATAATTCTGTTGTGGTTCAACAGAATAATTTAAAGCTGTTATAGCGAATCTGCAAACAAGCTAAGTTTGAATGCAAACACGGTCACGAAACACTCACCTTTCCTCTCGGGTATCTTCCCTGAGACGCTTCTGCCAGAACCAGAAACTGCATTGCCAGAGACAACGAGAGGGCGCTCCAAACATCTTTTGTTGTCCGTGACTTCTAACCCCGGTTTCACACTGAAAGCATCAGTGATGGGGAACGGTGCTGCTTCAAATAGAATCCATTATAGTCTACGGGGTGTTTCAAACCAGCAGCGATGCGACAATTTCCAGGCGCGTCCCAGAAGCGGCACGCCGCGCCACTAAAGATAGGATCGGGTTCTATTTTTGCCGCGTGCCGCTCGTGGGATGCCTCAGTTTTCGCAGTTAACATATGACTAGACAGGAAATCGCACACAGTTTCAGTGTGAAACCACCGGTAAATTAAAAAATAAAAGTACTGCAGCGATGCAGTTTCAAATATACGTAGCTTACGTGCGACCCAACGACTTCTTTACTCACAGCATCGTTCCAGAAGTGCAGCGGTGTGTTTTCATGGCTTTAGTCTTGGCAGTGGAGAGGAACAACATCCTATATGATATCAAACAGCGATATCAAATGTGATTTCTTTCATTTTGGTTTAATGGCGGATTGCATAAACAAACTGTGACCTGAAGTCTCGAGGGATCTTGCGAGTCCAGCGAAGAGCACAGCAATAAAGCCGTGCCGCTGCCAAGTCTCTCCCGATGTGAAAAGGACCGCTTTGAAGTTCGCTGCCGTTTCGTGCCGCTGATGCTTCCAGTGTGAAACCGGCGTAAAGTTGTTTTTCTTTTTGGGACTCTGGTAGTTTGTCCTTAAGTTGAAGTGGTAGCAGCCGGCTGTTTCTCCTCCTCTGATATTAATGAGCAGAGAACCTCTCACACCAGTGGTGTTCTGTTGCTTAATATGCAAGTGTGTGATGAGTGGATGAGCCAGTGAGGTGCGGCTGTTGGGCGGGACCGACAGCCGGATGAGCCCATTGTTGGTTTTGGTTCAACACGTGTTTTTGGCAGAGGTTTTTGGACAAGTGCAAGTGAACCACTTTATACTGTATACTACATTTATAGCTATGCTATGTTAGAATTTTGTTAAGAGGCATTAAAGAAAGGTTTTAAGCTAATTTGTTTTGGTGAACGAAATTAACTAATCTGGCCGGGACCACATGGGGGTTCCACTAAACAGATTAAAGCTGATGGGACCTTAGGGACTTGTTACACTCAGGTGTGTCCTGTAAGCAGCATCACAGGTGTCTCCAGTCTGGTCGTCAGTCAGTTTGGTTGTTTAAGGGCTGTAAGGTAGTCACAGTGCTGTTTGGTTTCAGGGTGTCTGTCAGGACAGAGTTGCCTTCGGATATTAGAAACAGTATCGTTGATGTTTATCGTAGCATGACAGAGGTAATGGCTAGAAGACCATCTGCAGTCAGCTAAAGGCTACAAGACCATCTCAGAGCAGCTGGATTTTCCACTTGACTCAAGTTGTCTTATGGGCTCGACACACGGGAGGCGACATCGCCTCTCCATTCATTTTCAATGAGACATGCGCGACAAAGCGATAATCGCGGGTCTCCCTCCTACCAAGCGAAACGCGAAAAACGTGCGTGTGAAATTTTGCGCTCGTGCACGTGTCGTGCACAGGCGACCCAGCGACGCGATCCCAGAAAGTTGAAACATTTTCAACTTTTCATCGCTGTCGCTTGGACGAGGACCAATCAACGGAGGTTTCATTCACTGACCAATGAGCGGACAGGATGCTCCGCACATCTCCGAGCAAACATGGAGGAGAAGTTGATTATTATGTTTTATAGTAAAATCAGAAGTAAGATTTCACATAACTCTAGCAGCACCTTGTGAAACATCTGAACCACTTAAATAACCTTAATTCCCTCCAACCTGACACAGCCAAGCTAAACAACGGAAGTTTCAATTTCGCCATGGAACAGAACGCGTAGACGGCTTTGTCGCTGGCCGCTGCCGCGGATCGCCTCCCGTGTGTCAGGTAATAAAAGCGACAGCGACAAATTTCGCTGATCGCGGTCATTTGTCGCCTCCCGTGTGTCGAGCCCATAACTCAGAAGTGTAAGACCCACTGGACTGCAGCCACCCTTTGTGGTCGAGGGCTGGGTGATGCAAATAGGAACCAAGAGCTCAGAACACCTTCCCAAAAGATTAGAGGTGAATCCAAGGTCAAGATATACAGGTGTCGGTGTTTGTGCCAAAGTGGACCTCATGGGAGATCACTGCGTAGGACAGCGCTGTTGATGGCAAATCCTAAAAAGACAGACTGGTGTTTGACCAAATGCATGTCACCTGATCTGTTTGTTATTGGACACAAACATGAAGCATGATAGCAACACCCAGAGGAGGCTCGGGTCTGTTCTGGTGCTGCTCTGCTACATCTGGACCATGATGGCTTGAGTCTGAAGTCTTGGGACTGGTGCTAAATGTTTCCCAGTGTCAGAAAGCCTGGTCTCAGTGAAAACACACAGCTAGAACCAAACCAGAACCAAACGGCACACATTGGGCTGTTCTGAAGCGGTCCCTTCTCACCCGAGACAGCTGCTCACGAGGAGTGGAGCAGAACACAGACATGAGTGATGTTTCAGTTCTCATATACACACAGCATGAAATTGATGTCCTGCTACTGTTTACTGTTCCTCTGCAGTATATCACGCCATCTACCTGGAGGAACTCACAGCTATTGAGTTTACAGAGAAGCTCGCACAGCTCTTCAATATCTCACCCAGACAGATACACCAGATCTTTAAACAGGGTCCCACTGGCATCCACGTACTGGTTAGTGATGAGGTAGGATACTCAGCCCACTCATTCGCTGTGGCATAATTAATCAATCATGGTTATTCTTCATTCATTCTTTATTTTCTTGTCCACAGATGATCCAGAATTTCCAGGATGAAGTTTGTTTTGTTTTGGACACAATGAAAGGTTGTGAGAAGTAGCTGTAATAAAGTGTTTTGTTGTCTATACTTTGCTTTATTTTTTAAATCGGCCTTGTTCTTGTCTCTCCAGATGACACGAGCGATGGATACCACATCATCTTAAAGTGAACACATGGCTTTAGACAAGCCAGGCCTTGTTTCCTTGTGTGGACCTTCTGCAGTTTGCCCTTCTAGAGCTTCATCATTCTTCCTGCTTTAGGAAATCCGGAGATGAACTGAATTACTCTTTGTGGCAGCTAGAAGGACCCGGGTAAAACACGCCATGGATGTCCTCGCTATACTCCGTTGTCTTACTATAAGGAAGTGACCCTGTACCCATAGTGATGTTCCAGTCTCCTTTTGGCCCTGCCATCACCTCTCATGTTTTAGCTTTATCTTCTGTTGCTTTTGCATTGAGAAGAGGTTAATGGTGCTGTTGCCAGCTGAGCAGCTGGTGTGCCAAAGCTTTGAGCTTTTAAACCAGCCGTGTTTTGTTAAGAAAAACGCGAGATGGCTACATTCACAGCTCTATTAGGGTCAGGGTGGACCAGACCTAACCCTAACCCGAACCCTTGCTATTTTCAGTTGGCAATTCAGCGTAACCATCATGGAGATAGATTTATACGAGAAAAGCCTAACATCTGGGAAGCTGCTGGAATCAAGCTGTCCTTCCACACACTAGCGATTCATGTAAAGCTGACTCTTGTGACCCCACAGCTTGTGTAGACCACATTGTGGCACATGGGATTGTTCCCTGAGCGTCTTGAAACATGACAGAAACTGTCTGATATCATCAGCATACTGTCTTCATGTGTCCCAAACCCGTCGCTTTATTTAGCACATCAGCATTTCATTGTAAGTTTCTGTTTAAAAGGGCTTTTATGATGTATTTTCTTTGCCAGCATTTTTCAATGTTCTTTTTATTATACTTGCATCTCTTCATTGATGTTTTGGATGTTATTACGTCCTCATACTAATAAGTGTTTTGGGCATGTTGGAGGTTCATGTCAAAAGGTATGAGTGGGTAAAATTCTGTTCTTTCTACATGAAAATGATAGTTTGGTATTTTAGACGTCTGTTTTTGCTTCGTCTCATCACCGTCATTAAAATACTTACCAATGTACTGGCAGCTGTTTGTTTCCTTCCAGTGCTCCTTGAAGGAACGTCTGATGTTTAAAGTCTTGATGAGAACGAGGTTTGAAAATGCAGGATCTTGTTGCAAGAGATCATGCTAAATCCGAAATCCAGACATTTGTAGATATTTTCATTCAAGCTCATCCAGTGGGTTCGAGAAGTTTTGCCAACAGGGCTGAATTCCATCAGTTAACGGGAACCCGACGTATGTGTTGAGGATAATTCTCACCTACAACGATGCTTGATTTTAGCTCAGTGACTAAAACTGGATGAGTTAGACATTTCTGTTTGCTAAAGGCAGTAGAATGGAGCAGTGATGGAACAGATGCATTCTGGGTAAGTGGAACCTGTAATTTGCTGAAATAGAACGAGTTTCAACTCCATTACCACAAAGTGGGGATTGTTTTATGGTGCCTCTTAAAATGTGGGTTAAGATATTTTTGTGAATGATGAAAACCTGTCTGGAGTCAATTAGAAGGCCCCATGTCCCTGTTTTAATGAGGTTATTGATTAATCCCTGATGGCTGGATTATAAATCCACTCGGTCATAAACACCATCACCCATCTTGTGCCTTTTGTGGTGAGTGATGGTTGTTGCCTGACAGCAAAAACAAAACAAGGTAGAACTATTTTATTTGCATCATTTAGAAGACTAAGTTGCTAATTGACCTGTCAATTTGTTGCCACGGAGACGGATATGTTGGCGTAAGTGTCGCATTGTAAACCATTTGAACGTAAGCGAGCGCTTTGTTTTTTTATTGTCTGCTTCTTCTTAACCCACCAATGAATCCCAAACACTTCATTTCCCAGCGTGCCTCGGCGCAGGACTAGCTCATGATGTCACAATAAGTATATATGGGGCTGCAGGGAAATTTTTCTTCCTCCATTGTTACATTGTAACAAACGGGGCCGGGGCGGACCGCGGAGAAAAAAAGCGTCTTCTCGTTACAACCCCCCCAACTAACGACACCAACCGACCGGAACAGAACCGGTCCGCGTTTGCATTGCGAGAAGACAGCGAGGAAAGCCCAGCCGACCGAACCCGCCCCGGAGAGCACAGAGAGAGACAAGAGGAGGACAACACGAACACTAATGTCAGCGTATTTCTGTATTACAGTCATTACACGCCTCCCTCGAACGAGGTAACACCTTCGGCTGGGAACAACGTTCACGCTGCACCGAACCGAACATGCTGGGAAACGAACCCCGGCGAGCCGCCTGACGTCCCTCCGTCTTCCTGCCCTTTAAATAGAGAGGTATGCAAGGTTTAAAGGAAAGCCGCCGGGTCTGCCACGAACCTCGTTTCTTCTCCAAAAGCTTTCTCCGTGCAGAACAATAAGCTCACAGCCTATTGGCCTCATAACCGCAGATCGAAGAGTTTGCAAAACGACAATCAAGTGTCAGACTCCGGTCTGGTCTCCGGCTGTGGTCCTGGGACACATCGGTGCTGGCTTCAGACAAAGCGTCTCACCACCGGGGGCAGAGATTGATGTGGGAAGAGAAACGACCTCCGAGCCGGCAGGATTGAGGGTCCCTGTTCCTGCCCAGGTAAGCAGGTGTGTGTGTGTGTGTGTGTGTGTGTGTGTGTGTGTGTGTGTGTGTGTGTGTGTGTGTGTGTGATGAGAGAGTAAATCGGGTGAGCTGTCTGAATGGAGAGGGTGACCGAGCCCCCCCCCCCCCCCCCCCCACACACACACACACACACACACACACACCATGATGACCACGGCTGTCCCTGTTGGCTGGCAGAGATCTTCTCATAGAGGAACATATGTCCCATCTCTTTTAAACTGGACTTACTTCTGGTCTCACTCCAGCATCTGCAGAGCGAGATCCTCCTCAGGTGTACCACAGGCTTTAAAGGAGCCAAATCAGAAAATGTACTTCCTGGAGCTTTTAATTCAATTCAAGTTTATTTATATGGCACCAAATCACGACAGGAGTCGTCTCAAGGCACTTCACATAATAAACATTCCAATTCAGGTCAGTTCATTAAGCCAATCAGAAATAACGTTTCCCATATAAGGAACCCAGCAAATTGCATCAAGTCACTGACTAGTATCAGTGACTATACAGCAATCCTCATACTAAGCAAGCATAAAGCGAGAGAGGAAAACTCCCTTTTAACAGGAAGAAACCTCCAGAGAATCCTGGCTCAGTATAAGCAGCCATCCTCCACGACTCACTGGCAATCGAGAAGACAGAGCAGGCACACACGCACACACACACGCACGCACACACACACACACAGACAAGTAATGTGTCTATAGTTATATTGTGATGTCTTAGTAAATATTCTATTTGGTGAAAGATAAACTTTATTGTATTTATCCTAGTGAATCTATAGTTAAACGGGTAAACTAGTAGTAGCACATCCAACATCAAGGAAAGCAAAAAGTTATTATCAGGAGAGGGAGAATGTTTAAGTGGTTAGCAGCAGTGTGCTAGACGGTGGCCCCCTCCATGAGGCCACCACAGCTCGGCAGGACATCGTTGTAGCTTCTTCTGGGGAGAAAAACACTTAGAGAGAAAATAAAGTTACCAGCTGAAATAGCTTTTACCATGTGTTATTGTCATGTCCTCACGAGAAATACCACCGAACCCTTTTTTGGCAGCGTTCATGCATTTTCCTGCCTCAGCTTCAGTTTGGTCGATGTAAAGTTATGTCCTGCATCCAGGAGAAAGTAGCCCCCCTGCAGGCACTTGTCCTCCACCTGACAATAAGCTGGTCTCAGTTCTGAAACCTGGATATTCTGACAAATAACTAGAAGCCGACCGATATGTTTTTTTTTTATAATGCCGATAACGAATTTTAAAGAATTTTCTTGCCGAAGGCCGATTTTACACGTTTTAGCAGCACATTGATTGTGAAAGACAACTGAACACTCAGTGTGTGCCATATAAATTAAATAAGTCAATAAATCTCTTAAATTGATTGAACTTCAAATATTAAACAAACTGAAAACATAAAAAAAAGGTGTGTTGGGGTCCTTTCTTCAGTCTAGTAGTGGCGGCAGTTGGCCACACAGGTGCCTAATTATTTAAATTTAAATTTTTTTTCGGCTTTTAAAATTTACTTTGGCCAATATAGAAAAAAATTTGATAAATCAGCCCGACGTATCGGTCACCATCTACAAATAACTTCTGCACTGGGGACAAAACAGTGCTGTAAAAACATACGTCCTGTCTACACATGGTAAATGGCCTGTATTTGATATACCGCCTTCTAGAGTCCTGGAGTCCCCCAAGGTGCTATACAACACAATCAGTCATTCACCCATTCACCAACACATTCACACGCTGGTGGGGATGAGCTACTTTGTAGCCACAGCTGCCCTGGGAGACTCTGACCGAGGCGAGTCTGCAATACACAGGCACCGCCGGTCCCTCCTACCACCACCAGCAGGCAAGGTGGGCTAAGTGTTTAGCCCAAGGACACAACGACAGTGACAGACTGAGCGGGGCTCGAACCCGCAACCTTCCGATTAGTGTCCTGTGCCACTGTTGCCCTGTCACATAATGGTCAGCACAGGATATGTAACAGTTTTGTCTGTTTGGTAGTCCAGTGGTTAGCGTGCTGGGCTAAGCGCCTAAACCGCTGGACTACCAAGGCCAATACAACAGCAAGCTTGTCTAAGCAACCTTTCTCAGTGGCCTAGTGGTAGAGTGTCCGCCCTGAGACTGGGAGATCAGGGGTTCGATTCCTAGTCGGGGCATACCAAAGACTTTGAAAAAAAATGGGACCTCCCTGCTTGACACTCAGCATTAAGAGGTTGGATTGGGGGGTTAAGCCACCAAATAGTTCCCGAGCGCTGCTTGTCTGCAGCTCACCGCTCCCCCAGGGGATGGGTCAAATGCGGAGAATAAATTTCGCACACACACCTGTGTGTGTGACAACTAATGGGACTTTAACTTTAAGATGGTCCGCCCTAGTCTCTAACTTACGAGCAGTTCCCTCTCGGCCAAGCAAAGAGCTCAGGAGGGAGCATGCCTATGCAGTAGATTGGGAAGGTAAGGTGGGTGGGCCCATTCCCTGAATGATTCCTTGAGCAGGTGTGTTTGGCCAGAGCGAGCGTGGGCGGAGCTTTGCTGAAACAGACCATTTTATTTCCGTGTTTAAATTCAGGCTGACAAAAATAACTCGTATTTAAGGTAAATGACATCTCAATAGTGCCAACGGTAATATTTATAATCTATTGTGCCTACCTTTGCTCTTAAATGCTTAAAATAGCATGACGTGGAACCTTTAAGATCCTCCAAAGGTGTACCACGGTAGTGAGAACCTCCATCACTTCTACTTTAAGGATATACACGCACATGCACACATGCCACCCCCACCAACAGCAAAGCATTATTTTTAGTCCTAATTTATGTTTCTCAGAGTCTAGTGAGTATTTGCTGTGTTGGGGATAAAACCCATATTGCACATTAATTCATCCATTTGAAATAATGACATACATGAAAAACCGTTCATCACAATTGGAAAAACCTGATTGAGCTTTTTAATTATAAGTTTAATATTAAACGTTTGCTCATTGGCTACTTCATTGGCCAGGTTGGGCTCCTTTACCTCAGATGTTCTGGTCCATTCTGACATGACACCGTTAACTCCATCCATGATGAGAACTTCCTGTTCCACCACATCCCAAAGGTTCTGGACTGGACTGAGATCTGGTAATTGTGGAGCCCAGTGGAGTCCAGTGAACTCATGGTCATGTTCTAGAAACCAGTTAGAAATGATCTGAGCTTTGTGGTCATGGTCAGCAGCAATACTCAGGTGGACTGTGGCTCGTCTGGTACCAACAACCACGACATGTTCAAAGTTTCTGCTCCATCCTGATGCTCAGTTTGAAGTCCAGCGAGTCATCTTCACCACATCTAGTGGGTTAGGTGTGATTGGCTGGTTAGCTTGTTGTGTTAATAAGCAGTAGAACGGGTGTACCCAATAAATTGGCCGGTGATTGCATACAGGCGGTGTGTTGGGGCTCTAATCCGAACCGGGTGAGTTAATGCCACAGAGATCACTTTCTTCAAGGCTGCTCACATAAACCATGCTTGCGCAGTTGTCATGGTTACGTCTCTGGACTTGATCATTTCAAAATAGCATTTCATGAGAGCTGTTCAGGTTGGGGGGAGTGCAGACAGAGAGAGTGATGGAGGAGGAATACAGATGAAAGGAGACAGGACTGCACAGATGCCACCTTTCTGTTTCTATGGCGATGTTAGGAACTGACCTCACATGGGAACTCTTTGATATAAATGACTCAAAAATAACAAGAGCATTATTTAAAGCAGTTTTTATTGTGATGAAACCCCACACACAGACTTTTTCCTCGTGGCTCGACCTGTGCTGCTGCTGCTGTGGTGTCCTCAGACAGCGGGTTTCCATGGAGGCAGGTTCGTCCCTAAGCCTCAAACGAAGATATGAAGAGGTGGACAACAGCTCTATATTCTCCACGCCTAAAGACTCTGACGATGACATCTCCAGCAGCGACAGCGCTGACAGCTGTGACAGCCTCAACCCCCCTTCCAGCACCACGTTCACCCGTAAGTAACAACAGAACAGACTCGATAAACTCGGATCAGGTCGCCGCCACGAGGATCTGGTTATTCACTCTTCCCTCCGCTCTCCCCGTCAGCCACCTCCATCCTGAGACAGCACAAGCCGTCACCGGGGGGGAAGCGGGTGCGTTTCGACATGGTGACGGTGTATTACTTCCCGCGGCGGCAGGGCTTCACCAGCGTGCCCAGCCAGGGCGGCAGCTCCCTGGGCATGGCCCGTCACCACTCGTCCATCAGACACTACACGCTGGGTGAGTTCGCACGCGAGCAGGAGAGCAGCCACCGACACACTCTACGCCAACACCTGCGCCAGGAGAAGCTCAATGCACGCAAGATGAAGGTCAGTCAAGGTGCTTGATCTTATCTCTTGACCCTTGAAGGGGTCAGACCCATGCTAGAATGCAGAAAGCCTCCTTACAGTATCGCTCTGTTAAACACTAATGCGTTTGTTATTATTTAATAATAAACACATGTAATAGGTTTATATCGTTATTAGGGATGGGTACCGAATTCGGTACTTTTTAAGGTACCAACCGAATTCCATAGTACCGACCAAGCACCTATTCACTTCATTTGAAACGGTGCCTCGTTTCGGTACCCGTCCTTCACAACGAGAACTTGCCTAGACAGCTGCACATGCGCAAGAGCGTTATGTCGTCGGTCGCTGCGAGCCAGTTGTAAACAGAGCAGCATGGTAGAAAGAACGCACGCTAACGCTTGGGTCCACTTCACTAAATGTGATGGGTGACAACGATCTAAGTGAGACATCCTCATCTTAATCTGCTCCGGTAGGTTTAAGATAACGTTAGCTTGATATGTTAGCTTCCGTTTTGCTAATGTTACGTTCGCTTTCTCCTCGGAACTCCGAATTTCCGACTAGAACATGAAAGCGCTCTAAAGTTTGGCTTCACTTTACTAAATGCGACGGGTGATTGGGTGAAGATGAAACCAGCGACAACGATCGAAGTGTGAGGCGTCATCGTTTTAATCTGCTCCAGCAGTTAAATAAACTGTTTAAGATAACGTTAGCTTGATATGTTAGCTTCCTATGCCACCATTGTTATCAGCTAATGGTGCGTTCGCTTTCTCCTCGGGAATTCTAACTTCCCAGTAGGAAAAAATCAAAGAAAAAGGACGGCAAAAGGAATGAAGATACACAGTAAATTTAGTTCACAGTAAAGATGTTTGCTTCAGTTTAATTATCAGCTTATAAAACTACAAGGACGATGTTAAAATACAAACAGTTGAATGTTATTTATCGTGATATTTATCAAATATGGTTATATCTTGAGAAAAATATATATTCAATTATAAAAGAATTAAAAATATTAAACACTTAAAAGTATTGAAAATTGGTATCGTTAAGTACCGGTATCGATTCGTAGGTACCGGGAATTAGTACCGGATCGATTCAAATGTCAGAGGTACCCATCCCTAATGTTATTCAACAGTGGCATAACCAAAATTCATTTTAAATGATGAAACATACTTAGTATGTTGTTTCCAATTCAGTTGCTCAGAGGTTGTGATAAAGCCAAAGGCCATCGTTTCACAGCACGAGATGGTCTTAGTTTAACGCTGACATGGAACCAGGTGGATGAGACCAATTCCTTTAAGGAATTCTTGGCTTTTACCTTCCTCAAATTATTTCAGTAACAAGGAATGAAACCTAATGGAGGTTTTCTCTTCCTACTCTTTTTTTCCCCAAACATGTTGTCACAGTTTATAAATTCTCCATGCTTGGTGTACTGGAGCCAGGACAGAGCTGCAGACAGGCCAGTTCAGTACCTGTAGCCAGACTTCTACTGGACGCCAATTTGCATCGTGCTGCTGAAAATGTATGAATTTATTGTGAACGTCAGTGCGCTTCCCTGCGTTAATTCCAACCATAACAATACAACCCCACATCGTTACAGAACCTGGCCTGTAACTGGGCATCCGCGGCACAAGCAGCTGAACAGTTTGACCACATTATTTAACGTCACAAAGAAGTTAGCATTGTCTAAAAAATCTGACTCTTAAATTTTCTGGATTTTCTAAAGGCTACGTTTACAGAGATAGAGTTTTTACTTGTTATTTTTTTAAATATGGTGGGTCACTGAGTTTCACATGCAGGCTAAATGTGAAACTAGCCTTCTACCCCTATTTCCTGCATTAGCTGCCAATAGGAAATAGATGGGGAAATGCTCGAATTATAAAAACTTGTCAATTTTTACGTCACACTGAAAATTAACATTCATGGACTTGACCATCATGACGCACGATGGGGAAGTCTGTTGTTGGCAAGGACGTAATTTTTTTTGGGGGGGGGCATGTCCCCCCCCACTTTTTCCATAGTCAAGTTTTGACCCCTTCACTTTTTACCATCCAAAAACAATATTACTGTCATTAACCAAACTCAGAAGACCTGTAATGACGCCAAACACAGTAAAATTATATAAAAAATATCTTTCATTTTTTGTGGAGTTACCTGAGGTGGGAGAGGCTGGAGACCGAGTCGGAGACAGGCGGAGGTCGAAAAGGCAGGCAGCATACAAGGCAGGGGTCAGGAGAGAAAAACGAGGTCCGGAGGCTGAGGTCAGGCAGGGTGAATAGCTGGAAGATCTACTGGCACAAAGTTTTCAATAATCTGGCAGGGAACTGGTGGCTGACTGGTGAATATATAGCAGGGGGAGCAGGTGAAGTGGATGAAGCTGATTACAGGAGCAGGTGAGATGAATGGAGTTGATTATGATGCTGACTGAGGTTGCTAGGGAAAACAGGGCTTGGCAGGAGCTTGGTGAGGGGACCCGGTGAGCTGAATGAAGAGGCAGAGGAGGGTGAAGGATAGGAAGTCATGACAATTACGCTATATTAAATTGACACTGGTTGAGCTCTAGGACCAAGCAGAAAACAACCGTTTGTGTTGAAGCCTGTTTCTCATTAGAACATACTGTAAAGATCCCCCCCCCGTCCCCCCACTTCTAAAGTGATAATAACGTCCATGGTTGTTGGTTTAGAGTTCAGGAAACAGCAGAACGTCTCAGCTGGTAGAAGCTAATCATTAGCATTAGCAACTCCACCACACAGCAGAACTCTTTTAGGCTTGTGTTGTTTGTGGAAATAAAACATCAGTGTCACAGAGCAAATAGAGTCAGTGGTAGAGTTGTGTTGCTGTTATCCAATCAGAGTTGAGATGTCCAAATACCAGGAAATAAAACTCCAAATCCTGCCATGTTCAGCTCTCCTCTGCTCTGGCTTACTTCTAGCTCCTGAAACAGGAGGTCGACTCACAAGACATTAATTTATAATAGAGACCACTGCAGATGGGTTGAAAAAACAAGTGAACGTGGTCTTTAAAGGGTTTGATGATGTCTACTGCTGAAAGGGAAACATATCGATCATCACGCTGACTGGTGGCAGCATGATGCCTTTCTCTTTCAGCTTCCACTTTGGGATAATTATCTAACAGGTTGCTCATCCCACCTGGCTGCTGAGGTATTACTAAACTCACCCAATGATGGGTAACATGACATTAGGTTAGGGGAGATCACTGGTGTTGCTTGCCAGTGCTGTTGTTGATGTCATCAGCTCAGTTGTTGCTAGGATACAAACACGACACCCCAGAGCATTCATGGTGATGTCTGCAAACTTCCATCTAACGTCCCACACTTTCAGTCCTCAATGGATGAAACTGGAACAGTATTCTGAGTCTGACTTTATCACTTTGTTGACTTTCAGTTGCTGCAGCGCAAAGTTTGATCAATGTGGTCCAAGTTTAAAATGCAGGAATGGGTGTAAAATAAAAATAAATTAATAACAAATAAAAAAGAAAGAGAAGCTGCCTACAACAGAATAAAACTCGCACGAGCATCATGTTTCTGCATTTTAATATAGTCACAACGTGTTCCCTCTTTCTAAAATGTTTAGCTTTAGTTTGACATATTAAATGCATCTTTTTTCATTTGTTCAAATAATTTAATTTAGAATACATTTTGAGTTAAACACTATAAAGTTGATTAAATATATTTCTTGAGCTCCTTCACATCAGAGCCTTAAGTAGTCTTTTCTGTCCTCCACTCATTTGTTCACACTCATTCACAGCTCACAAGAAACGGGACAGTGGAGTGTGCTCAGGCAGACCTGCTTACGCTGGAGGACGTATCAGACGAGGACCTGGATGTGGACGCCGTGGAGGTGGACGACTGCTTCTTCCTTCAGCCGCTGCCCACGAAGCGACGCCGAGCCCTGCTGCGAGCCTCTGGCATCGCCCGAATCGATGCGCGTGAGAAAGCCGAGCTCAGGGCCATCCGCCTCTCCAGGGAGGAATGCGGCTGTGATTGCCGTTTGTACTGTGACCCCCGCCACTGCGGCTGCAGCCAGGCGGGTATCAAGTGCCAGGTAATTGATTGGACTGTGCTGTTTCAGTGTAGGCTGGCTCAGATTGTTGAATATTTGGGATCTGTTGTTTAAATCATCCCAGACTCTTCCTGCTGTACACATGAATATATTCCTAGTCTGACTATTTCATTCTAAAAAAAACTCCAAACTAAAGCTTCTTTCTTCAGTTCAATTATTATGAAAGACCCAAACGGTCTATAGAGGTTTAACGGTTAGTAAAGCCCTGTGGCTATGGTGAAGACGTCTCTGCAGGGTGAAGACGTCTCTGTAAGGTGAAGATGTCTCTGTAAGGTGAAGATGTCTCTGCAAGGCGAAGATGTCTCTGCAAGATGAAGACATCTGCAAGGTGAAGACGTCTGCAAGGTGAAGACGTCTCTGCAAGGCGAAGATGTCTCTGCAAGATGAAGACATCTGCAAGGTGAAGACGTCTGCAAGGTGAAGACATCTCTGTAAGGTGAAGATGTCTCTGTAAGGTGAAGATGTCTCTGTAAGGTGAAGATGTCTCTGTAAGGTGAAGACGTCTCTGCAAGGTGAAGATGTCTGCAAGGCGAAGATGTCTCTGTAAGGTGAAGATGTCTCTGTAAGGTGAAGACGTCTCTGCAAGGTGAAGACGTCTCTGCAAGGTGAAGACGTCTCTGCAGGGTGAAGATGTCTGCAAGGTGAAGATGTCTGCAAGGCGAAGATGTCTCTGCAAGGTGAAGACGTCTCTGCAAGGTGAAGACGTCTCTGCAGGGTGAAGATGTCTCTGTAAGGGGAAGACATCTGCAAGGTGAAGACGTCTCTGCAAGGCGAAGATGTCTCTGTAAGGTGAAGATGTCTCTGTAAGGTGAAGACGTCTCTGCAAGGTGAAGATGTCTCTGCAAGGTGAAGACGTCTCTGCAAGGTGAAGACGTCTCTGCAAGGTGAAGACGTCTCTGCAGGGTGAAGATGTCTCTGCAAGGTGAAGACGTCTCTGCAGGGTGAAGATGTCTCTGTAAGGTGAAGACGTCTCTGCAAGGTGAAGACGTCTCTGCAAGGCGAAGATGTCTCTGTAAGGTGAAGATGTCTCTGTAAGGTGAAGACATCTCTGCAAGGTGAAGATGTCTCTGCAAGGTGAAGACGTCTCTGCAAGGTGAAGACGTCTCTGCAAGGTGAAGACGTCTCTGCAGGGTGAAGATGTCTCTGCAAGGTGAAGACGTCTCTGCAGGGTGAAGATGTCTCTGTAAGGTGAAGACGTCTCTGCAAGGTGAAGACGTCTCTGCAGGGTGAAGATGTCTCTGCAAGGCGAAGACGTCTCTGCAGGGTGAAGATGTCTCTGTAAGGTGAAGACGTCTCTGCAAGGTGAAGACATCTGCAAGGCGAAGACGTCTTTGCAAGGCGAAGATGTCTCTGCAAGGTGAAGATGTCTGCAAGGCGAATATGTCTCTGCAAGGTGAAGACATCTGCAAGGCGAAGACGTCTTTGCAAGGTGAAGACGTCTCTGCAAGGTGAAGACATCTGCAAGGCGAAGACGTCTTTGCAAGGCGAAGATGTCTCTGCAAGGTGAAGATGTCTGCAAGGCGAATATGTCTCTGCAAGGTGAAGACGTCTCTGCAGGGTGAAGATGTCTCTGTAAGGTGAAGATGTCCGCAAGGGGAGAACGTCTGCAAGGTGAAGACATCTCTGCAAGGTGAAGATGTCTGCAAGGCGAATATGTCTCTGCAAGGTGAAGACATCTGCAAGGCGAAGATGTCTCTGTAAGGTGAAGACGTCTCTGCAAGGTGAAGATGTCTCTGCAAGGTGAAGATGTCTCTGCAAGGTGAAGATGTCTCTGCAAGGTGAAGACGTCTCTGCAGGGTGAAGATGTCTCTGTAAGGTGAAGATGTCCGCAAGGGGAGAACGTCTGCAAGGTGAAGACATCTCTGCAAGGTGAAGATGTCTGCAAGGCGAATATGTCTCTGCAAGGTGAAGACATCTGCAAGGCGAAGATGTCTCTGTAAGGTGAAGACGTCTCTGCAAGGTGAAGATGTCTGCAAGGCAAAGATGTCTCTGCAAGGTGAAGATGTCTGCAAGGCGAAGATGTCTCTGCAAGGTGAAGACATCTGCAAGGCGAAGACGTCTTTGCAAGGTGAAGACGTCTCTGCAAGGTGAAGATGTCTCTGCAAGGCAAAGATGTCTCTGCAAGGTGAATATGTCTCTGCAAGGTGAAGACATCTGCAAGGCAAAGACGTCTTTGCAAGGCGAAGACGTCTCTGCAAGGTGAAGATGTCTCTGCAAGGTGAAGACGTCTCTGCAGGGTGAAGATGTCTCTGTAAGGTGAAGATGTCCGCAAGGGGAGAACGTCTGCAAGGTGAAGACATCTCTGCAAGGCGAAGATGTCTCTGTAAGGTGAAGATGTCTCTGCAAGGTGAAGACATCTGCAAGGCGAAGACGTCTTTGCAAGGCGAAGACGTCTCTGCAAGGTGAAGATGTCTCTGCAAGGTGAAGACGTCTCTGCAGGGTGAAGATGTCTCTGTAAGGTGAAGATGTCCGCAAGGGGAGAACGTCTGCAAGGTGAAGACATCTCTGCAAGGCGAAGATGTCTCTGCAAGGCGAAGATGTCTCTGTAAGGTGAAGATGTCTCTGCAAGGTGAAGATGTCTGCAAGGCGAAGATGTCTCTGCAAGGTGAAGACATCTGCAAGGCGAAGACGTCTTTGCAAGGTGAAGACGTCTCTGCAAGGCGAAGATGTCTCTGCAAGGTGAAGATGTCTGCAAGGCGAAGACGTCTCTGCAAGGTGAAGATGTCCACAAGGCGAAGACGTCTTTGCAAGGTGAAGATGTCTCTGCAAGGCAAAGATGTCTCTGCAAGGTGAAGATGTCTGCAAGGCGAAGATGTCTCTGTAAGGTGAAGATGTCCGCAAGGCGAAGATGTCTCTGTAAGGTGAAGATGTCCGCAAGGGGAGAACGTCTGCAAGGTGAAGACGTCTCTGCAAGGTGAAGATGTCTCTGCAAGGTGAAGATGTCTCTGCAAGGCAAAGATGTCTCTGCAAGGTGAAGATGTCTCTGCAAGGTGAAGATGTCTCTGCAAGGTGAAGACGTCTCTGCTGGTTGAAGACGAAATGAGATTTCAGTACCTACAGAAGCTGATCTCTTCACTAGGTGTTGAAATAAGCTACTACTGATGAGTTCACTAACAACTCAGCCAAAATGGTGAAACAGTGAAAACAGCCTAGTTCATGAAGCCTCTTATACTTGCAGACAAGGCTGACTGAGTCATCTGTGTGATTTTATCACGTGGAAGAGTTTTTGTCCATTCTGCTGTTTATTAAAAGTTGAGTCATTCTTCTCTGGACAAGATCCTGCTGCAGGATCTGAACCTGGTTTAAGTCTGGCCCGTGTTGTTGCAGCACCTTTATTTTGTACATTCAGCCAAGCTTTGCTGGGGACTGTTGTCCTGTTTTCATATTTGGCTCCAGCATATTGTGTTTTACAGACAAGTGCGTGGTTGAGAAGGCGGCCAAATCATCAGTCGTCTGCCACCGTGCCTAATAACTGGTTGAAGATGTTTCTGCTGCAATAATGCTGGATTAGCACTTTATGGTCATCATCTTTACTTTTGTCTCATGGGTCCAAAGTGCATGGTGTCAGATGTCGAGCAGCCATGCTTTTTCTCCATATTTCAGAGGTTTTTCTTCCTCTAGCAACTCGTCCGAGCAAGCTGTACTCGTTCAGACATCTCCTTATTGTCCTGAACCTTACCCTTTATTCTGCTAAGATAGGCCTGTAGAGTTTTTATTTAAGTTTTTTTGTAGATTTTCTGACATTTCTTTACATTACCTTAAAGAAGATTGGCAACAGTTTCCACTGGTGAATGACGGACTTCTAATGGTTTGGAAGTAGCAGCATCTCTTTACTGCTGTGGTTTCTGATGGTTTATTATGCTAACACACACTCGTATGCTCCAGACCAAACATCTGTGTCCATACATGGTGATGGTCACTTAGTGCAGAGATTCCCAACCGGGGGTACGTGAACCCCTAGTGGTCACTGCTACTGAGAGAGGGCGTGAAGCCCCGTTCACACAATGCAGAATGGATGTGGTCCAGGTTCACATATGGGCCATTCCCATCTGTACCGGGTCGGCCCGGGCCGGGTAGCGTAGGTTGTTTACATATCTGGGTGGCCTGGTATTTTTCCGGGCCAACCAAGGCTCATTCTCAGCCCTCTTCTCGAGGGGTACTGCTTCAGGCCGACCAGGGCCAACACACCCACTGCTGACAGCAAATTCACACCTTCCATTAGAGCAAGCCTCTGATTGGTGGGTAGAATCAGCCCACATGGGATTAAGGCAAGGATGTGTGGAATCAACCGGGCCAGGCTGGGGCCGACTGGGGCTACCCGGCCCGGGCCGACCCGGTACAGATGGGAATGGCCCAAAAGATCAGAAACAATTAAGTTCAATCAGAGCATTCACACCAGCTGTGGTGTGGACCTGGATGCAGAGCTCCAGAACGTTTCCACATGGAGCCTATTTTTTCCGAACCCTGCATGAGAATTGTTTAAGTTGAATAATTCACCTGAGCTAGACAGGAAGTGAGACCTGGTTCAGCGTTGAGGAGATTTAATTAAATGATTTTGATTTAATCAGTTGTACTTTTCACTTTTAGGGGATTGTCGGCACGTTTGACTAAGGGGGTACTCGTGGTTCAGGAAAACGAAGGCTCAGAGGGTCTACAATTCATAAAGGCTGGGAATCACCAGCTTAATGCATGCACTTATTTAGCAGCACCTGCTTGCTACTTTCTCTCCTAAATCCTCTAAAAGCAGAGCATTTATTTATTTATTTTATCCAGTTTGTGTTCGAGATACGATCATGCTAACTGAGATTGCCTTACTTTAATTCTAAATGCACGGAAAAATCAAAATAGTCTAAAATAAACCCAGAATGTTTTTTGTTCTTACATGAATGTTTCATTGAAATTCACATTACTGTGCTTTTGTAACAAGATGTTCTTTTACCATTTTGTCACCTTTTCGACTCGACAAACTTAAAACAACCTGACCTAAATATCAGTTTTTAAAGTGTATTTATTAATTATGTGTATTAGAAATCTGATTTATTATTGTCTTCAGTGACCTCCTTGTTGATCTCAGTCGGTTTAGACTGTTCCAGGTCCACACGCGTGACTCTAAAATGTTTATTTCACACCTGAAGAGCTCCTTCCTGCTTTGTTCTGCAGGTGGATCGAATGTCTTTCCCGTGCGGTTGCTCGAGGGACGGCTGTGGAAACGTCGCTGGTCGGATCGAGTTCAACCCGCTGCGTGTCAGAACTCACTACCTGCACACGATAATGAAGCTGGACTTGGAGAAAAGGAGGACCCAGATACAGGGCGCTGCAGAGCAGTTTGCCGATTCCGACCCATCTTCTCCCTCGTCCGTTTGTCCCACTTCCCCGACGCTGTCCTCTGGCGTTGGCCTGGACTCCGAGCTGGAGGAGAGCGAGGCACATTCAGTGGCAGAGGTTCAGGATCTCATGGTAGAGCAGGAGATCTTGGAGCGAGAGAATGAGACAGCAGTGCTGCACTTGCAGAGTGCTGAGGAGCAGGAGAGGAGGGAGAGGGAGGAAGCAGAGGGGGAGGCAGTGCAGCAGGAGCTGGACTCTGGTAGACTCACAGAGCAGCCTCTCTGCCTCCTCCCAGGGGAGCTACCTGAGCAGGCAGAGGTGCCAGGCGTGGATCAGATCCTCCTGCAGGGGCCTTTTCCTACAGGAGCTACAGTGTTGTGCATCTCCGACAATCAGGAGGAGAGCCCCTCTGAGCTCCTAAAAGACTCCTCGTCTCTGCTGTACTATCAGCTTAGCCCCATCGAGCCCGGAGCCTTTGAGTCGCTGCCGAGGGCAGAGGAAGACGACCACGATGAGCTCTTGCAGAGAGGAACTGAGCTGAAAAAGAGGAAACAAGATGGAGTAGAGGAGCTGAAGGCTGATGGGCATGAAGACAAAGTTAGCTCGCAGAATGTGGATGAATGTTTGACCGGTGCGATTCTGCACTCAGAGGAGGAGGAGAAGCATGGAAGTCTTCAAAAAAATGTCCTGAAAGAGCAGCGCCAGAAGGAGTCCGTCTCGGAGACACAAGTCCCTCCGCTGCCTCCTGAAGTTTAACTTTAACTTCTCTGCAGATGTTTTGCACAATAGCTTCATCTAAGATGAGTAAATGACATATTCCACATTAATCCATCTATCATCTAGATTAACTACAGGCTGTAATCTCCTATAGTCTCATTAACGTATGTGCAGCATAAGCTTGATGGTTCTAATAAATGAGACGAGCGATGCTGTCGGCACACACAGATCACTCCCTAGAAGTAATACAAGTTTTGGTATGAAAAGACAACACGGTGGGGACTTCTGTGGGGGAGGGGGAGGGGGGGGAGCCTTATTGGGAACACATAAAATCACTTGAGTCAATTCTGATGCAACACAGCAAACAGAAACAGTGTGTAACGCTGAAATCAGCCTTGAGTTAGGTTGGTGCATAAAGCAATCGGCACTGAACACAAACTAGATGCCACCCCCACCCCCGTGTGTTCAGCCTGTGCTGCAGTCATACCAAATGAAGGTCTCAGATAGCGTTCTCTGCTAAAGACAGATTGAATAATCCTGGAAATACTTGTTTCTATGTACTGTATATGCATCTGCAATGTGCAAGAGAGCTGCTTTTTCTGATCTGTGTGCACATTGTGAGCTGAATGCTTCGCTGCTCGGAGTCATGAAGGTAAAACAGCCCACCGTGGAGCAGCAGGTCAGCGCTGGCCTTAGTTGTGACTAACTCACCTCGAACCGCTCGCACAAATGCGGCCAAATTGTCAAACGAAAACAAAAAAAGGTATAGTTACAGTGCTGATGACGTCGTATCTTTAATTAATGTGTCTTTTGTGGATTAGATGTTGTTGGTTTTAAAGTCGGAATGCTTGCAGTCTGTGGTTTTTTTATGGAAGGAAATGTTTGTTTTAAGTTGCTGCATCAGAGTACCGTGCAGTCAGCGGTGATGAAAACCAGAGTAGAGCTTCCCAGCCGTTTCTAGAAGAGCTGATTCTGAATCGAGCCAAATCACATATGGAGAATAAATAAATTAAAAAAATGGATGAAAAGAAACAACATAAGCAGCTGGAGAAGCTTAAATTAAACAATGTGACGGTACGGGGCACCGACTGTAAAAGAAAACATTAAAAAAAATTTCATCTATATTAGATTATATTTAGCTTCCCGTAATAATGATTAAAAACAAACTGTTATGATAAAGTAAAAAAAATATAAATGTTTAGAATTAAATCTGAATAAATAGGGTTAAGTAAATGTTTAGAACCTGTTTTAAATATATTTAAATCAGGTTCATTTTTGGGTTTAAATCTTAATTCAGACTGCTGTAATTAAAGTAAAAGCTCCTATCACATTCCTCAGAAGATCTTGAGTCGGTGTGTATTATCCATGTGCATGAGGAACCCTGCAGGAAAACTGATAAATGATCAGTGGTTGATTGAGCTCACACAGGCTCGCCATCAGAGAGATTCACACATAAAGGGGATCTGTTCTTCCTGCTTTTATTTTGGTAGGCGACTTTCACTTTACAGCCACTAATTGTGGAGTCTAAAACATTTAAAATTAGATTCGAAAATTTATGTTTAAATGTGAATCTAAACATTTACATTTGATTAAAATTTAAATATTTAGTTTAAAATTGAATCTACACTTTAAATGTAATTGATACCATTTAGGTTTATTTTTAAGAAATTAGACATAATGTCATTTACTCCCAATTTTGTTATCAGCTCAATGCAACAGAATTAAGCTGTTAATTTTTACAACCAGCGCCCCATATGATGTTAACTATTAAGCTTTTTAACACGGTTGTGTGTGTATGCCTTTACTTTACAGTTGTAGGTCTATGTCAGAGCGAAAGATGTGTGTGAGTGTGTATGTGTGTATGTGTCATTACGTACCTCATTTGGGTTCTCAGTCGAACTACATATTTTAAATTTGAAGGCGCTGATGTTACAGATGTTGGATTTTTATTTGCCCGCCATCAAGAGAAAGGATTCTCACTCAGAGCCTCTTGTAGGAACGCAATAGCTACCGCACCGCAGCTCATTAGTATGTTGGTGATGGATGGAGATGTTTTGTGATCGAGTATGTAAACACAACTGTATAACATAGCTGGTCTTTAAATGTGTTTTCTAAGCTCCGTCTGGTTAACACTGATCTGCGTAAGCGAGCCGACACTTCTTACACAAAATCAGTCCTTTGTTTTGTTGCCTAAAACTCCTGCTGCTGCCGCCGGCGACAGCTCGCCTAACACAGGATGTGCTGCTGTGTATAAGCTGTCAGACGTATTTCTTTAGCCTTTTATTTGTTATTGTCTTAATATAATCTTGCTTAAGAGCTGCAACAAAGCTGTGGTTTCAAACCTAAATAAAAGATGCTGCCACGCATCAGACTGTGACAAAGCAGTCTCCTGTAGTTATTGTGAGTCTGAAGAACTATTGTGGCTCTTTGTGTTTGAACAGAACACCGTCTTTGAAGTGATAATAATTACAAGCTGCGTGTCGTTGAGCTTTCTGTCTTTGGCTTTCTCCTAACAGAATTAGGTTTGGAACCGCTGCAGTGAGTGATCTCGTGCTCTCTGTGATTGTGTGTTTCACTGTGTGAAAGACGTGTGTGTGACTGTGGAGAGGACTGGTATGTTTAGACTTCATCTAATAGCTGTGAGAACTGCTCTCATGCTAACTGTTGCCTAAAGTGGACAAAAGGTTTTTATACAAAAGTGAAAACAATAAAAAACTCTCTAAACATTCCTGTTGGTTCTGTGTTGCTTTTAAAAGCAAATATATTTGTAATGCCTCCTGGGCACTTCCCTCGGGAGGTGTTGTGGGCATGTCCTACCGGCAGGAGGTCCCCAGGTTCACCCTGGACTACCTGGAGGAAATGCATCTCTAGGTTGGCCAGGGAACGCCTTTGTGTCCCAGCTGAGGAACTGGCGTACTTGGCCGGAGAGAGGATTGCCTGAGAGGCCCTACTTTGGATGCTGCACCCACGACCCAGACCCTGGATAAGCGGAGGAAGGTGAGGTGAGGTGAAATGGTCTGTTGGCCTTTAACTGATTGGAGATGGTTTTCTAGCCTTTAGCTGACTGGAGATGGTCTTCTAGCCTTTAGCTGACTGGAGATGGTCTTCTAGCCTTTAACTGATTGGAGATGGTCTTCAAGCCTTTGATTGGAGATGGTCTTCTAGCCTTTAGCTGAGTGGAGATCGTATTCTAGCCTTTAGCTCATTGGATATATTCTTCAAGCATTTAGCTGAGTGGAGATGGTCTTCTAGCCTTTAACTGATTGGACATGGTCTTCTAGCCTTTAGCTGAGTGGAGATGGTCTATTAGCCTTTAGCTGAGTGAAGATGGTCTATTAGCCTTTAGCTGAGTGAAGATGGTCTTCTAACCATTAGCTGACTGTAGATGGTTTTCTAGCCTTTAGCTGACTGGAGATGGTCTTCTAGCCTTTAACTGATTGGAGATGGTCTTCAAGCCTTTGATTGGAGATGGTCTTCTAGCCTTTAGCTGAGTGGAGATCGTATTCTAGCCTTTAGCTCATTGGATATATTCTTCAAGCATTTAGCTGAGTGGAGATGGTCTTCTAGCCTTTAACTGATTGGACATGGTCTTCTAGCCTTTAGCTGAGTGGAGATGGTCTATTAGCCTTTAGCTGAGTGAAGATGGTCTATTAGCCTTTAGCTGAGTGAAGATGGTCTTCTAACCATTAGCTGACTGTAGATGGTCTTCTAGCCTTTAACTGATTGGACATGGTCTTCTAGCTGTTAGCTGAGGGGAGATGGTCTATTAGCCTTTAGCTGAGTGGAGATAGTTTTCTAGCCTTTAGCTGACTGGAGATAGTCTTCTAGCCTTTAGCTTAGTGGAGATGGTCTTCTAGCCTTTAGCTGAGTGGAGATGGGCTTCTAGCCTTTAGCTGTTTGGAGATAGTCTTCTAGCCTTTAGCTGAGTAGATATGGTCTTCTAGCCTCTGATTGGAAATGGTCTATTAGCCTTTAGCTGAGTGAAGACATTTTTATAGCCGTTAGCTCATTGGATATATTCTTCAAGCATTTAGCTGAGTGGAGATGGTCTTCTAGCCTTTAACTGATTGGACATGGTCTTCTAGCATTTAGCTGATTGGAGATGGTCTTCTAGCATTTAGCTGAGTGGAGATGGTCTATTAGCCTTTAGCTGAGTGAAGATGGTCTTCTAGCCTTTAACTGATTGGAGATGGTCTTCTAGCATTTAGCTGATTGGAGATGGTCCTCTAGCATTTAGCTGATTGGAGATGGTCTTCTAGCATTTAACTGATTGGAGATGGTCTTCTAGCATTTAGCTGATTGGAGATGGTCTTCTAGCCTTTAACTGATTGGACATGGTCTTCTAGCCTTTAGCTGAGTGAAGATGGCCTTCTAGCCATTAGCGAGTGGAGATGGTCTATTAGCCTTTAGCTGAGTGAAGATGGTCTTCTAGCCTTTAACTGTTTGGAGATGGTCTTCTAGCATTTAGCTGATTGGAGATGGTCTTCTAGCATTTAGCTGATTGGAGATGGTCTTTTAGCATTTAACTGATTGGAGATGGTCTCCTAGCATTTAACTGATTGGAGATGGTCTTCTAGCATTTAGCTGATTGGAGATGGTCTCCTAGCATTTAACTGATTGGAGATGGTCTTCTAGCATTTAGCTGATTGGAGATGGTCTTCTGGCCTTTAGCTGAGTGGAGATGGTCTTCTAGCATTTAGTTGATTGGAGGTGGTCTATTAGCCTTTAGCTGAGTAGATATGGTCTTCTAGCCTCTGACTGGAAATGGTCTATTAGCCTTTAGCTGAGTGAAGACATTTTTATAGCCGTTAGCTCATTGGATATATTCTTCAAGCATTTAGCTGAGTGGAGATGGTCTTCTAGCCTTTAACTGATTGGACATGGTCTTCTAGCATTTAGCTGATTGGAGATGGTGTTCTAGCATTTAGCTGAGTGGAGATGGTCTATTAGCCTTTAGCTGAGTGAAGATGGTCTTCTAGCCTTTAACTGATTGGAGATGGTCTTCTAGCCTTTAACTGATTGGAGATGGTCTTCTAGCATTTAGCTGATTGGAGATGGTCCTCTAGCCTTTAACTGATTGGAGATGGTCTTCTAGCATTTAGCTGATTGGAGATGGTCCTCTAGCATTTAGCTGATTGGAGATGGTCTTCTAGCATTTAACTGATTGGAGATGGTCTTCTAGCATTTAGCTGATTGGAGATGGTCTTCTAGCCTTTAACTGATTGGACATGGTCTTCTGGCCTTTAGCTGAGTGAAGATGGCCTTCTAGCCATTAGCGAGTGGAGATGGTCTATTAGCCTTTAGCTGAGTGAAGATGGTCTTCTAGCCTTTAACTGTTTGGAGATGGTCTTCTAGCATTTAGCTGATTGGAGATGGTCTTCTAGCATTTAACTGATTGGAGATGGTCTCCTAGCATTTAACTGATTGGAGATGGTCTTCTAGCATTTAGCTGATTGGAGATGGTCTCCTAGCATTTAACTGATTGGAGATGGTCTTCTAGCATTTAGCTGATTGGAGATGGTCTTCTGGCCTTTAGCTGAGTGGAGATGGTCTATTAGCCTTTAGCTGAGTGAAGATGGTCTTCTAGCCTTTAACTGATTGGAGATGGTCTTCTAGCATTTAGCTGATTGGAGATGGTCTTCTAGCATTTAGCTGATTGGAGATGGTCTTCTAGCATTTAGCTGATTGGAGATGGTCTTCTAGCATTTAGCTGAGTGAAGATGGTCTTCTAGCCTTTAACTGATTGGAGATGGTCTTCTCGCATTTAGTTGATTGGAGGTGGTCTATTAGCCTTTAGCTGACTGGAAATTGTCTTCTAGACTTTAGCTATGCTTCTAAAATGAGAAGACAATGGACAAGTAGAATTTGTAAAAAGAAGTGGCACACTCTGCTGACTACATAAGAAAAGCATGTTTCTAAGAAATTGGAACTATTTAAAAAAAGAACTGACAGATCCTGAGAGTTGCATCATCCTGCAGTCGCTTTTTCTCAGCACCTTGTTTTTTGCTGATAATTCCAAAAAGATCACCTTCTTGGTGCTAGAATGCAACTTTACATATGTCAAACTGGGCTATATATATGTATCTTATCTAGCAAAAGTAATTTGAAATGGGGTTTGTAAATGAACAACAATGGTTATCCTGTGGAGTTTTGAGTCTTTTAATGATAAAAAGACTAAACTATGAGCAAAGAATAGCTTTAAAAAAGCCTGTACGCCATTAAAACAGGAGAACAACTCGAGGAGATGTTACTAAAATTCCATCAGGGTTCATTTCATGTCATTTAGCCACAATCTAGCAGCTGTTTAAGAAAGGAGCTTTTATTTTCATATTTTTTTCCAAAGCTAGATTGTGTGAACACTTTCAGCCCGAGATCATGAGGTTGTTTCTTCTCATCCACCAGTCTAAATCCAGTCTTCATGCTTGAGGTCACTGGATGACGGCCTGTCTGCAGTATGATCTGTGGTCACTAGAGGGCAGCATATAGTTAGTGTGACATGGGAGATGGTCAGGTTTTGGGTTAGTGTGGATTTAAATGATTATCAAGTTATTTATATGATTTCGTTGCACTGATTTATTTGTTTTGTGTAATTATAAGGCCAAACCTTTACAGAAAAATAGTATTACTATTCAATTTTTATCAGATTTAACATTATTCTGTTTGCTTGTCTTCAACATATGACTAGTTACTGCAGGTGAAACGGGTTTGCATATTTTTATCCTGAAATTAATACAACTGTCACAATCACCCACGTGTTGGTTATAAACAGCCAAAGAAAGTTGCATCAGTCGTTTCAGTCCAATGCCATGGATGAAACATTTATTTTTGGGGAATCATAACAATGTTAAACTCTGTTCAAACAAACCTATATTTGAAGATTCGTTATTATTCATGTGAGTGAAAGCCTCTTAAAACAATACACACTCATTTATTTTCTACCAAATGGACACACTCCTCCCACGAGGACCACCTGGGTGTTGAGCATTACTCCCTCTCTGTTTGTGTTTACATTTATGCCATGTTTGAGGTTGAAATTGGGACAAACAAATTAGTCCTGGAACAATTGTGGCACAGCGCCCCATGCAGCTCCGAGAACCTTGCATAATCTGTTTCACCTTTCCGGCCTCTGGCTTTCCTTTGTTTTCTCTCCAGTAGCAGGAAGAAGTCATCTCACTTTGCACTGGGGCTGGATATGGAGTCATTCATGAGCTTCTGAAAAGATTTAGGGCCACTGGGGAAAAAAAAAGCTAAAATATTGTTATCAGTCGTCTTCGTGCTGCTTGGAGATGTGCAAAATAACTGGTTTAATCTGAGTTTTGATTGGACTGTTTTCACCTGACAAAGCTATTACCGTAAGAGAGAGAATGTGTGTGTGCATGTGTGTGTGTGTGAGGGCGTTCGTGCATGTGCGCATGTGTGCGTGTGCGTGCATGTGCGTGCGTGCGTGTGCGTGTGTGTGTGTGTGTGCATGCGCAAGTGTGTGTGTGCATGTGTATGCATGTGTGCATGTGTGTGTGTGTGCGCGCGTGTGAGTGTGTGTGCATGCATGCATGTGTGTGTGTGCATGCGCGAGTGTGTGTGTATGTGTGTGTGTGTGTGTGTGTGTGTGCATGTGTATGCATGCATGTGCATGTGTGTGTGTGTGTGTGTGTGTGTGTGTGCATGTGTATGCATGCATGTGCATGTGCATGTGTGTGTGTGTGTGTGTGTGTGCATGTGTATGCATGCATGTGCATGTGTGTGTGTGTGTGTGTGAAATGGAAAGTTGCCTCGTCTGTCGTCTGAAAGTGCATCTCCAGAGCCAGGAAATAAGGCTTTCTGTTCCCTCTCCTTCCTCCCTCTGACGGCAGCACGATGTCATCATTAGACCTTCACCCACACCAGTCCCTTTTAAATAGAACTATTCATAAAACTGGCTCATACTATTTTCACTAGTCTGCACTATGAGTCATCGTGAACTGCTGGCTGAACCCAGGAGGAAAAATCCAGCCATGAAAGTTAACTTTGTGTAAAGAGTAAATCTAAAAAAAAAATCCTCTTTAAATCCAGGAAGAGAAAATAAAGGAAAATGAACACAAAACAGTTTTATTTCAACCTGACATGAAACATTTTTAAAGTCATCGTTATTTACACATTTAGCAACAACATTTCTAGAAATGTTTAAACATTTGAATCAGTATAAAGACCATAGCTAATGTTAAAGCTGCTGCTCATGACTCATTGGGGTTTCCATGGTAACAATCAGTGGCTTATTACTGATACTGTTCTTCTAGTTAAACAGAAAGACACCCCTGCACATATTATGCATCAAGTCTTGGTCTCAGGAATCTTGCATTAACTTTTATGTTTTCAGTTACTATGGCGATGTGATTAGCAACAAAGCTCTCAAACTTTCAGAGATACCTGTATAAACACACTTTAACTAATTCGCTGCCAGCCATTTCCTGATCGGTAAAGCCCTTCGCAGCCAGCGTTTCTCACCGTTTTTACTGTTTTCTTAAGAGTCACAGAACGTTGCGCGCTAGGATGATGTCGATGCCAAAACAACCAAAACAAAGCGGAGACTCACTTCTTACATCAGGAAGAATCCGCGCATTTCGAGCGTAATCCGTTCTTTCATAATCCGTTGTTGAATTGTGATCGGCAGAAGCTTTTCCAGTTTGCGCCTCACCTTTTTTACAGCAGTGGCCCAAAACGATCTCCTAACACATGGATTTTCTGCTTCCTGATCACATGACGTGTGACATATGCGGATGAAGACCGGCTTTAGAGCTGAGATGTTTGTTCTCATGGTGCGGGGGCTTGTCCGACGCCCACACAGTAAAAAAAAAATGCAAATGACGACTTTAGTCATCAATGGCAGTGAATGAGTTAACATAGAACAATCATTCAAATTTAAAGAGATCATAGGACGTTTGGCATCACCATATTGAAGCAGATTCCTGCCATCTATGCCATGGCAACACAAGTAACTAAGGAACACGCCAAACAAGTCTCAGTAAAATGAATGTTAAAAGCCTCAAATTCAGCCAATACCCTGGCTGTTTCTGAGATTAGTGTATCAGTACATTTAAACCAACATACTTCACATTTTAAATGGGTAACAAGACACTGAACTCCAACATGTTGAAGCAGCTTTTCTGTAAATATTAAAGTTTTGTTATAACTTTCAGATAAATTTTGAGGTTTTTCCTATAAAGCTTAATAACACAGCACAGCTCTCCTCTGAACACTTGGAAGAGCTGTGTCATCATAAAGCAGACAGACAGGCGGACTTCCTCCCTACTCCACTGACCTCTAGCTTCATTGATCCAGCTGACCCATGTCACTGTTTCCCACCCCCATACCCCTTGCAATTCATTCCTCGCCCCTCTTGCTATCTCACCATCTTCCAGGCGTCTTGTGTCTGATATAAACCTGGTCCAGATTTCAAGGAAGATGTTTCTTATCAATGTTTTCGGGACAAATGTGGACCCAATGATGTTTTAGAAATGTTAGCTTTCCCTATCCCTGTTATAAAATTTACAAGGCAAAAAATGTTTGTTCACTCACGTATTCCCCATCTCCCTCTGCTTCCTCCTCTTCACTTTCTCCACCTCTACCTCCTCCTCCTCCCCTTCTATCTCCTAATTTTAATTATCCCAAAAGGACAAAACCAGGTTTTAATTTCTCATCTTTCTCCTCTTAAAGAGTTTAGTTTACTGGTTTACTGTCTACTAACAGTTTACTGGTTTTGTTGGGAGCAGTTTAAAAGCCCGTACAGTATTTCAATAGGAGGCTTTCGTTTGGAGAGTGCATTTCTGTCTTCGATGCTGAAGCACTTCAGATCCACAGCAGCAACTTTAGAAGGTCCACCTGAGCTCTTTGGTTTGGGAGGTTGGCTTCCATGCAGCAGACCTGGGTTCAAATCCCACCTGTAACTGCATTTGGGTCAGTGCCCCCCGGATACAATAAAACTTTCATCAATGCTGCAAACAAGCTCATAACTGCACCAAAAGTGCTGAGCGTCATCACACAATTGCACTGAACGTTCATGTGCTCATTTGTTCAAATCCCATTAGCTCCGCCTCCTTACAGCCATTTGGCTCTTGATAACACATTCAACATCTGATTTACACCAAACTACAAAGACACTACATCTTCATCAACCTAAAAATATCTCAATGGCCCCATAGATACAATCAAATCACAATAACTTTTTAAAGCAAGGTCATAATTGCATCAGCCTTGCGTTGTGTGATCAAACAACAGTACTCAACACATTCATGTGATCATATGTGAGAGTGACTTTAGTTCCACTGCCTTTCAAATGGTTTGCTCTTTTCTGTTTCCTTCACTTCAGGAATGCTTTTTTCTTCCCTCCTTGACATTTTGAGTTGTTCACTAGGTGTGATTTTTACTCACAAATCTTTGGCTGGTAGAAACGATCAGGCAGTAAGAATTTTATCCTACTGGATTTTAGTTTTTTTAACAGCTAAACAATAAACTCTTGAAATTTTAACTATTGAACGATTCTTGCTCAAAAATCTGCAGTTTTAACATTTCAACTGTCCAGTTTTTTAAAACTGTTTAGAGATTTCAGTTTTCTGCTGTTGAGAATGTTTCACTCCGTTCTTCACCTACTTTTTGGGCTGTGTTGCAGTCAGTGATCTTTGCTCCTAAATCTTTAAAGAGCAAGTCAACCCCTACCAGAGTCTAACTCCACTCTCACTTCATGTTTGAAAAATGCAACAAATGCTGTTGCCTGGCAGACCGAGAAGGTGGAGCCGCTAACAAATACACACACACAGGCTCACGACAGCATTGTGACATCATAATGTACCAGTTTACATCATAGCATACCTCTTGGCCAATAGCGGTGGCAGATTTAAATTAAAATACGGTGCAGAGTTTTTACCTGACAACGGCACAGCACTGCCAGTTTTAGGCAGAATATTTAAATTTTAACTAAGATGCACTGAAGTGCCAAATTACTGACGACACGTGTCTGCAGCACGATTAGATACTCGTTTATTTAGTTTATCAGCAAAAAAAAAGTTTATTTGGGGGTGACTTGCTCTTTAAACAAATTGAGCTCATTTTGCCGTTTTAGCTTAGTTAAAATTTCAGTTCAACTCCTAAGCTGAAGAGCTAAGCAGTGTGCAGCATTCAAACAGCATTTCTGCAAGAAATATAATTAATCTATTTTTATTCACTTCAAGGATTCTTATTTCCTCTAACATGTTACTGATGTCTCAGCAGGCTTTGACAGAAGCAAAGTGACATCATACGGCCCTGCCGTCATGGGGGTTGGGGGGTGGTGGGGGGGGTGGCGTTGGGGGTTGGGGGGGGGGGGTATAACTCCACCTGGGCTTCCTGCATCATAATTACAGATCAAGCACACAAAGCCTTGACCAGATGAGGTCTGCAATGTAATGTACTTCAACATGATGCAACTGGAAGAAGAAAAGAAGAAAAACTAAACAACTTTAAAGTAAAGCATGTTGGTGCTGCTGATGGACTCCAAACAGAACCAGAACCACAGCTGCAGACCCACAGCTGTGAGAAACACACTGCTGCTCACTAGTCCCCAAAGACAATTCTGTCCAAGTTTCCTATCAACAAAAACTTATAAATAAAACAACTTCCTGCAGTTTTAGACTTTGCATGTTTCCTTGTGTGTTTTTAAAATACTTAACGATGTACTACTCCCTCTCCTCCGCTCCTTCCTTTCAGTTGTGTAATAGTTAGCTAAACAACTGGCAGCACGCCCAACGTTCCCCAATGTGGAAGTTCAAATATGTATAAGCTCTCTTAACAACAACCAGCTTGTGATGTCATCTGGTTTATTTTATTGTTGCTCAGGAACCTAAATTGGCCATTTCATAATAGACAAATGTAAAGCAAACAGAAAAATAAAGAGTCTGTGTATGCTCTTTGAACTGGTGCAACATGCTCTTGTTGTAAATCACCTTTTGGTTCAAGTAGAACTTCAACTTTTGTTTGATGAAGCTGAAACTCCAACAGTGGATGGTGATGGGACAAACCCTGGCTTTTACTGTAATTTGCTAACTTGTCACACTCAGATGTTGTTAAGGTTTAAATGCAGAAAATCTAAATCATGTTTCTGGTTTATGAACATGAAGTGTACCATATAATTCTGACTGCATTTACAACCTAATATCTACAGGTCCATCTAAAAACAAACAACTACAAAATAAAAGATGTTTATGTGTTTTTGTCTAATTTCAAAAACCTGTAAATGTTTCCTTGGTTTCTAAATGGTTTCAGTCTGGGTCAGCAGGGTTATGGTAGATAGTTGAGTGGAAGGAGGATGGTGGTGAATGGTGCACCAGCAACAGGGAGAGCTGCAGCTTTGAGGATCTTTGAGCTAAAACCATTCAGGAATCTGGGAAAACTGTAACAGTCAGACGTTGAAGAGCCTCTACACACAGACCGATCCTGGTCCTGGAGCGCTCCTGTTTGACACGTTTTAGATGTTTCTCTGCTCTAACACTGCTGCTTTTAATCAGTAAGCGAGTAACAGATTTCTGCAGAGCTTGATGAGCTGCTGAACAGGTAGTTTGATCATAGAATCGGGCGCGCTGGAGCAGAGAAACACCTCAAACCTCTCCTGAACCAGAGACAACACCAGAAGCATCTGACATGAGCTAAGGAGACCAAAACCAGGACTCAGAGGTGCAAAGTCCTCTTTTCAGATGAAAGCAAACTCTACTGATGGGTAATGCATTTCCCGAGAGAAGAAGGATACAGAAATATTGTGACAATTTGTACTGACCAGCACCAGTCTCGTTTTGTGCTCGGTGAGTTCTAGTCATTCTGGCCCTGGGGTGAAAAAGTTTGGCCTCTGAAGTTCCGGACTGAAACAGCGTTTAGAGCTCGTGTGAAAATACCCTTACAGGAAAACAGACCAATAAGATGTGACCTATTCAGGCCCTGGCAACATCCTGCTCTCTCTTGGCTGCTGCTTGTTCACGCTCAGCAGTAAAAGTAAAATGCCGGAGCTTTTCCTCCAACAACTTGACACATCCTGAATCCAAACGTGCAGCTGGAAAAACAAGCTACTTCCTGAACATCTTTTTCACTGCCCAACATTCGGTGCTGGCACAAGCACAGTTTTTGCAACTGTGCCACAAATCTGGCCTTACGTGACGGCATCCTCCTGCTGAAGCAGCAGATCATTAAAATAGTCAGTTTTGAGCAACACTGTAGATCCGTTTAGCTTCGTGAGCACCACTATGTGCCGTCAGTCTCTACTGGAGGTGGTGGGAATAGGAGAGATGTGAAAATCTGGGAAAGGATGAAAGTCACTTCCTGCCCATGTGCCCTATTCCCTCATGAACAATTAAGTGATTCATGTTAAAGTCCCTCTTTGTGGTGGATTTCTGACCCCCGCCATGGCAGTCAAGTCACTTAGCTGTAATTGAAGCCATATTTCTACTTTCACTTCTCGTTTTCTTGCATCAAATCAGTGGAGTGTGTCACTCCCAGCAGGAGAAGGGCTGCACTGACGTTACCAACAGCTCTGTTTTCAGTAGCACGTGTGTGTTTTGATATTATAGTCAAATGACCTCATTTCCTGTAACGGTGGGGTTCGCTGATCTACCTGTAAAAACAGTGCTGAGCCCTGCTGCCTGCGTGGATTAGACTTTTCCAGTGTACTCATGCTGATACAAGCAGGATGGTGTGTGTGTGTGTGTGTGTGAGTTTAGTGAAATGTGTTGAAGGTGGTTTTAATTATGGAAGATTTATTAAAGCTTTCCACAGGTTCAACTTAGTCTAGAAATATAAGAAAATCGTGTTATTCTTTGTGCCACACAATGATGAAAGGGTGGCTTGGAAAAAATTGATCCTGCAGGATTACAGTGGCCTGAGAAGTTGATGTCCTAAAACAGTATATCATCAGCATAGAGATGCAGCAGAAATATTCTGATACAAATAACTGTACATAATAAATAGGAGGGGCCCCAAAACTGAGCCCTGTGGCACCCCATTTTGACCAACAACATTAAATAAATTTTATTATAAAATAAAAATAGAAATGAAATTCTGATTTGTCTCTCGACAACGTTAACATGAGGACTCCTTTGTTCACTTCAAGGTTCGAAAGGATATTGGTGAAAGGAGTTGCATGGTAGTACTTAAAAACCATTCCCTCACATAAATGTCTCGTCAAAAAATCCCAGTGTTGTAATAATCTTATTAAGATTACAGTAACACAGACTGGAGCAGCAGTTCCCAAAGAGGACACCACGGTGGGTGTGAAGAGACGATGATTCAGATTATCTGAATAAAGGGGGCAGAGTGTCCTGTCCTCAGCTACCAGCCAGCCTGGACATACCTGTATAATTCCTCCAGATTGTCCTGGATTAGCCCCAGGGACTCATCACTAATGGACATGACCCAAACACCTCCCTCAGGAGGAGGCCTGACCACATGCCATAAAGATCTTAGTGGAAGAGCAACAGCTTCACTCCACAGCCATCCTGCAGAAGAAACTCTCTTCGGCTGTCTGTGTTTTTGATGTTGTTCTTTTGGTCACTTCTATGAACCAGTGACGATAAGTGAGGTTTTGAACATAGATCTTAGATCCTAATCAAGAACTTAGTTTTCTAGCCTAGCTCCACCCTAGCCACAACAGACTTTGTGTGTATAACGTGGAAGAGCTTGAGTCAATTTCTATTTTTTTTCCTCAATAGATTGTTTTAACCCACGTGTGAATTTAAATAAGCAGATCTCAAACAACATTTCCTGTGCTCGGTCTCATTTGAGCCCGTGAATGTGCAGGGAGATGGTGCCTGTTCTCAAGTTGGGAAAATGAGTGTGGTGGAAGTCCAACAGGTGAAGGGCTGCAAAGAGTTGTCATGACACTGAAGCATCTGATTGCTGGTGGACCCTTTCTGTAAAATGACACATCAATATTATTTATGCATAAACTTGTGGCTGTGAAGGAAAGGGGATCCGCTCCAAGAGAACAAAGGTACCAGAATTTTCACATGTGGGCTAAACAAAGAAATATGAGGTAATTTAAAGTTTGGTCCTTTTTTAAGAGCTCACTCTGCCTCTGTGAGCTGATGTCAACATTTACATGTTGGCAATCAGTGACCGATAACAGGTCGGGCTAACTGGAAAACACAGGTGTAGGCTACTCTACTCTGGAATGTTCTGTTCACACGCTCCTTCGTTCTGTCAATTATTTACAGAGTTTTTGTATCTGAAAACCAGCAGGAATGAAGCCTGCTTCTCTTTTCCTACCTTGTCTTTGGGAGTACTGGTCAGTGTTCTTTTGCAGAGTCAGCTGTGTTGTGCAAACTGGTAAAACCTGGAGCACCAAGAGCAGATTTAGAAGGTCACAACATGGCTAACTGGATCTCCTCCTACCTTCATTAATGACCACACATTCCCAGCTGTTCCCAAAGAAAGTGTTACAGTTCAGCCCTTCTCACCGTGCCCCTGAAGAAAATCACGAAGAAATGTGATTACCAGGATCTGTCTGGGATTTCAGGAGACTGATGAGGCGTTCCTGAGCACCATCAGAGGACACTGCTGTGATCTTGACTTTCATGTCGGACAGCATCCTGGGAGATGATGATGTATTTCAATAGAAACCCAAAACTCGTTCATGGAGATAAAACTCCTGGGAAAAGAGAGGGAGACCTCTGAAGGGAAGAGTTCAAACTGCCATAAATTCTGTGCGTAGTAACGTTAAACGGCGAGCAGCAAGACGGTTAATGAATACATCCTGATTCGCCTCACTTCACCCTCTGGTGCAGTTTCCCACAGGCCAGCCTGCCTTTCCCTCTCAGGTTGTGATCTCAAAGGCATACAGTAGATGAAATTAGCGTGGTGCTTCCTGAGCCAAAGGAAACCAACAATAAAGAAAGAAAGAACAATAAAGCAGGATCTGGGTGGTGGGCACACAGACTTCTTAGATATGTGTTGGTCGTGTGTGTGAACGGATCTACTCTACAGCTTACATCCCAGTGAGCGATGGATTTATCCACCGTTTTATATCCATGACCAAAACAGTTTTCCACTTGTCCACTATGAAATTACTTTTCCACAAAATGGGTTTAGTCCTTAAGGCCTTTAAAGGATTAATCTGATCCAATTCCAGTCCGATAGCAGATGGGAGGAATTCTGAGTGGGATCTGGATTCGATGTTATTTGTGAAGATTTTTATCTTTTACATTTCAGTCTAAATGCATCAGTAGAAATAGCCAGGCTAGTGACCTGTCAGCACTTCACTCAGCTCTGTGACTAGACAGGAACGGTCTCAGAGGTCCAAAATAGCCATCAGGCACCCTGCTTTGGTACATGTATAAAAACAAGCTGCTCTGCCATAGAAATAATTCACTTCTCTACACAAAAGAGGAAAGTGTCCAGCTTGAAGAATTTAGCCACTTGACAGTAACTGAAATAAAATAGGGCTCCCCCTAGTGGCTGGCTGCAGCATTAGTTTTAACACCCCATGCTCACAAATGGGTCATTATCTGTTTCAGTTATTCTTTTACAGCACAGGGCTTCTGTTGATTCCAATAATTCTTACATTTGTGATGTTTGTTTTTCTGATATGTTTGTTTATGATTATTTGTTACGCCGTGATTGTGCACAGGTGAGTTTTCAAACTCAGCAGCGCATGTAAGTGGTGTTCAGTGGTTCCCAAGAAATAGATCAAAGTTCATCAATCATCATTTTATGTGATATTGATGTACAGCCTTGGTCCAGCAATGCAGCAACAGGAAGTGGGTAGAAAAGCGGTTTCAAAAGCTAAATTAAAATAATAATCTGGTCTCATAAATCGAACTGTCACTTTTAATACCAGAGGTCACCACCACAATGTCCGGTTGGTTCGCCACCACCATTTAGTCAGTCTGTTTCTGGAAGTCCCTCAGGATATATATCTATATCTATATCTATATCTATATCAGTATCCCTCTCTCTCTCTCTCTCTCTCTCTCTCTCTCTCTCTCTCTCTCTATATATATATATATATATTTTTTTTTAATCTGATCTTGATCAGGCACATCAAATCCTTGTTCCAAAGAGCCCCATCCAGCATGTTTTAGTTGCTTCAACACATTTGATTACCAGCTAAATGCAGAGCCTGATGACCTGCTGAACAGGTGACTCAAACATTTTATCAGAAAACTAAAACATTCTGTATTGTGGTCCTACTGGACCAAGGACATGACCGCTGTTTTACGTGATCTTATTCAGGACTTGAAGATGAAAACACTCTTTTGACAAACTCTGGTGAATATGCAGCAATGTTATGAACGTATAAAGTCCTGATCAATATTCTATTCTGTTCTATATCTAGAGATCATAAAACTTTAGCCAATAACCTCCAAACAGATTCAGTTTCCTCTGAACAGGGCTTCAAAAAGACCTCTGTGCTAAAGTATACAGTGTACACACACACACACACGCACGCACGCACGCACGCACACACGCACGCACACACACACACACACACACACACACACACACCCGTGTGTGTGTGAGCCTCTGTGTTGGGTCTCTCTAGATTAGAAGCTTGTGTAGTTTCTCTCTGACATCACCCCCTGACCCTGCAGGGCTTCCTTTGTGTTCATGCCCCTTCATTAGACTCCTGCTGAGTGTGACCGCTCACCCAGGGAGGGGAGGTCATCTTACCCCTCTGTACTAATCATGGCTTACCCTCATGAACAGCCAGACCCCCTATCCTCCAGCAGCTGACAGGTGGATCAAGGCCCTCTTTGTAGAATCACCTGGAGCTCTGCGTTTTACCTCGTTTAGATTTTTTTTGCTCTTGTTGAAGCTAATTACGGGGTAAAAGCCGATGAGCTATTGATGTAGCTTTGTGAGGTTTGAAAAGCTGCTTCAGTCTTTCTTCTCTCCTTTTTTCTATGACTAGAGAAAGAGGAGATTCATGAGGATAAACACTTGAGACCTGTGACAGATGAATCGTGTTTAAAGTGTTGACAGCCTGATGATTAAAACACGTTTATTGGCATTTATAGCAGGGTGTGTCTTTATTAGTGTATGGAGGAAAGGTATGCCCCCCTGCAGTGCTGATGATGGTCTTAAATCCAGCATGTCGGCTTTCACACGGGTGTCTGGGTGAGAGAATAATGGATCTGGGAGTGGAGAAACATGTCCACATGGACATGAGCTGGTGCTCAGATCTACACATCACAAGTCCACCATTCATTTAGCTGTGTAATCAAGTTGTTTTGAGGCCTTTTTGAAAAATTGAAACCCCATGCTAGCTGCTGCTCATCTAGCTTAGTGCTATCGCTCAAGATCACGAGTAAGTGTATCGTCTGTCACATTTGCCTCAGTGCGTGTGTCCCTGTGATGGACTGGTGACCTGTCCGGGGCTGACTGCTCACCAGGTCCTCACGACCCTGTGCAAGACAAGACAGCTCTGAAGCTGATTATTTGAGATCATAGCGAGCTAAACACACAGGCATCATTTACTTCAGGGACAGCAGTAACTCAGGAGGAAGAGTGGGTTGTGCAGTAATCAGGAGGTTGCAGGTTCAATCCCGGCTCTGACCAGAGAATCTTGCTGTTGTTTCCTTGAGCAAAACACTTAACCCACCTTGTCCACCTTGGACCAGTGGCGCCTGTGTTTGGCAGCCTCACCTCCATAAGTGTGCCCCAGGGCAGCTGTGGCTACATTGTGGCTCATCCCCACCAGCTAGTGAATGTGTGTGTGAATGGGTGAATGACTGTGTTGTGAAGCGCCTTGGGGGATTATATTACCCTAAGAAGGCGCTTTACAATAACAAACCATTCACCATTCATTTACCATTTCATGATGAAAGTGATCAAATAAGCTTTAAATATGATTTTTAGCAGAATCATCAGTGATTTTTATCCAGGTTTAGAATCAGAGCCAAATTTACTTTGAGCTTCAAACAAAAAGTAAAAATTGGATGATGTTGAAAGGAAACACCATAACAAAATTATAATCACCACACAGAAACATAGGAAAACCATTAGCTTAGAAAACTTACTGGGAGGATGAACGGTGATGCTTGAGTCATCCCAGACAGGCTGATGACCACAGACTTTTCTCTCTTGTGTTAAAACCCAGCAGCACCATTGGGTCCGGAGTTTTCCTGGGTTTACATCACAAGATTCCCATCAGACCTACAAATAAACATCAGCTGTTCTGTCTGAAATGCTTTTTTATTGCTACAAAGGGGAAAAACATTTTCTTCTTTTTATGCTTTAATCAACTTGTTTGTTCATCAGATGTTTTGTTTTATTAGATATTTATCAAAGCCACAACTTTATCAGTAAAAGGCATAAACTTCTGACTGGTTGGACAAAATCCATCCATCCATTTTCTTCAGTTTATCCGAAGTCGGGCCGCGGGGGCAGCAGCCTAAGTCAAGAGGCCCGGTCTTCCCTCTTCTCAGCCACTTGGGCCAGCTCCTCTGGGGGAATCCCAAGGTGTTCCCTGGCCAGGTGAGAGACATAAGCTGTTTTTACAGGACCGTAGCATTTGCAAAACGGGATTTGCTGTGGCTCCCTGGGGAGGATTTTGGCACTTATAGTAGCAAAGCTGAAGCTAGAATATACTGCCATCAGGCACCTCTCAAACCAAAGGGAGGTCGCTGGGCGACCCCACTCCCCCCCCCCCCCCCCCCCCCCCGCATGTGACACAGGGGCGGATTGGCCATCTGTGGATTCTGGAGAATCACAGAACGGCCGGTACTCCAGGATGGCCGGGAGGCCGGTGTTACACCAAATTCTGCGACCCATCACAATTTGTGACCCCAGGGGGCAGTGTTGCATTTTGTTGCATCAGTACATCCTGAATTGGCATAAAAGAAGAAGATGCTAGTTAAAACTGTAAGTTGTGCGACGCGGACCATGGATATTAAAAAGAGCGTTTGTCAATGTTCATTGCAAACAAACGGGACAATAAATACAGTGATAAGCAGGGCTTTGACAAGAAATGTTTGCTAACGTTAAACAATGATTTTACAACATGCGAGGTCCGCAGGTAAAATGTTCAGAACATCATTTATTGAAATAAATTGTTGTGATCCACATCCTCAGTTTATTAGAAACCACTGCAGATTTTCTGGTTGCTACGTTTTTTTTGTCACTCCAATGCCACTCATATGTACTGGTGGAGATAAAAGGCAAATAAAATGACACAAACATCACAAAACGCCTTTTGTTGTTATTATCTTTAGTGAAAATTAAAGACATCTGCATTATTACTGAGATGCAGATGGTCACATTCTGTGATAGCCACTATCATATCGTGTGACCGCGGTCCGCGCCGCACAACTTCCTCAAAGCTTACGTAGTTTACGGTTTTAACGTAGCATCTTCTTCTTTTATGCCAGTTCAGGATGTACAGATGCAACAAAACGCAACACTGCCCCCTGGGGTCACAAATTGTTGTGGGCCGCAGAATTTGGTGTAACACCGGCCCACCACTCTCCACGCACGCTTTCAACACCAGTCCCCCCCCCCCCCCCCCCCCAAAGCTCTTTCACGCTCCAGCACTCTAGGTGGCAGCACTGCACCTCTAAGTTGGATGCCAGCTACATTGGCTGTGGCCGCCAGGCAAGGAGAAGAAGAAGCTGAAGTGGAGAGAAAGCAAAGGCAGTGGAAAAAAAACGATGCAAAACCCGGTCGCTAGTAAAAAAAAAAAAAAAAGGAAAAAAAAAACGGTGGGGCTGAGAAGGCAAGAGAAAAAAAATGCGGGCATTAGATGCTGAAGCCGCTAAATGTCACAAATTAACTGACATATTTAGCAGCACAGCCAGCAGCAGTACCCCGCAGCAGGTTCACATCATTGAAGAAGTCAGGCAGATAGCTACACAGCAACATGCCAGCAGTAATGAGGGACAGAAAGATGTGCTGGTTCCACAGGCAGATCCAGGGGAAGTAAGCAAGGAATGTAAGAGGAGAGACATTTGCAAGGATTGATGTTAGGAATTCATGTTTAGGTTGCAATTTTATTTTATGATAACAGCTAAATTTCAGAATTTTAGCTGTAAAAGGCCACATGCAGTGTGTAATAAGAAATATGTTGTGGTTTTACGTAAAAAGGTTGGTATTAGTGTTACAGTTAATGCTCACAAACTTTGAAAATCTTAAATACAAAAGTTACATTTGTAATGTTGCATTTTCATTTAGTTCAAAGGATCTTTCGTGGATGTAAATTCAAAGAGTCGGAGTACCCGGCCCGGAGGGTTACCGGGGTCCCACCCTGGAGCCAGGCCTGGGGTTGGGGCCTGTGAGCGAGCGCCTGGTGGCCGGGCTTTCGCCCATGGGGCCCGGCCGGGCCCAGCCCAAACTGGATACATGGGCTCATCCAACTGTGGACCCACCACCCGCAGGAGATACATGAAGGGTCCGGTGCAGTGTGGATCGGGTGGCAGACCAAGGTGGGAACCTTGGTGGTCCGATCGCCGGACAAGGAAACTGGTTTTTGGGACATGGAACGTCACTTTGCTGGCGGGGAAGGAGCAGGAGCTTGTGGCAGAGGTTGAGCGGTACCGGCTAGATATAGTTGGACTCACCTTGACACATAGCATTGGCTCTGGAACCCAAGTCCTTGAGAGGGGTTGGACACTCTCCTTTGCTTGAGTTGTTCCGGGTGAGAGGCGGAGGGCTGGGGTTGGCTTTTTGTTAGCCCCAAGACTTTCTGCCTGTGTGTTGGGGTTTACCCCGGGGGACGAGAGGGTAGCTTCCCTGCGCCTTCGAGTCGGGGAACGGGTCCTGACTGTTGTTTGTGCTTATGGGCCAAATATCAGTTCAGAGTACCCACCCTTTTTGGAGTCCCTGGGACGAGTGCTAGATAGTGCTCCATCAGGGGACTCCATTGTCCTGCTGGGGGACTTCAATGCTCACGTGGGCAATGAAGCTTGACCTGGAGGCGTGTGACTGGGAGGAACGGCCCGCCTGATCTGAACTCGAGTGGTGTTTTGTTATTGGACTTCTGTGCAAGCCGCAGTTTGGCCATAACAAACACCATGTTCGAACATAAGTATGCCCATCAGTACACTTGGTACCAGGGCAGCCTAGGTCGCAGGTTGATGATAGACTTTGTAGTCGTATCATCTGACCTGCCAGCGTATGTTTTGGACACCTGAGTGAAGAGAGGAGCGGAGCTGTCAACTGATCACCACCTGGTGGTGAGTAGGAACAGATAGGGGAAGATGCCACGTAGACCTGGCAGACCCAAACGCATAGTGAGGGTCTGCTGGGAACGCCTGGCAGAAGAACCTGTCAAGACGGTCTTCAACTCCCACCTCCGGCAGAGCTTTGACCACGTCCCGAGAGCAGTGGGGGACATTGACTCTGAGTGGGCCTTGTTCCACGCTGCGATTGTTGAGGCGGCTGTTGCTAGCTGTAGTCGCAAGGTGGCCGGTGCCATTTGTGGTGGCAACCCCCATACCTGCTGGTGGACACCAGAGGTTCGGGGAGCCGTCAGGCTGAAGAAGGAGGCCTACAGGGCGTGGCTGGTCTGTGGATCTCCGGAGGCAGCAGACAGGTACCAGATAGCCAAGCGGGGTGCAGCAGTGGCAGTTGCCGAGGCAAAATCTCGGGCATGGGAGGAATTTGGTGAGGCCATGGAGAAAGACTATCGATCGGCTCCAAAGAGGTTCTGGCAAACTGTCCGGCACCTCAGGAGAGGAAGGCAGCAACTCGCTCACACTGTTTACAGTGGCGATGGGGAGCTGCTGACATCAACTGGGGCTATAGTCGGACGGTGGAAGGAATACTTTGAGGAGCTCCTCAATCCCACCTATGCGTATTCCGAGGAGGAACCAGAGCCGGGAGACCTGGGGATGGACTGTCCAATCTCGGGGGCAGAAGTTGCTGAGGTAGTTAAACAACTACACAGCAGCGGAGCCCCGGGGGCTGATGAGATTCGTCCTGGGTATCTCAAGGCTATGGATGTTGTAGGGCTGTTGTGGTTGACACGTCTCTGCAACATTGCGTGGTCATCGGGGGCAGTTCCTGTGGAGTGGCAGACCGGGTGGTGGTCCCCATCTTTAAGAAGGGTGACCTGAGGATGCGTTCCAACTATAGGGGGATCACACTCCTCAGCCTCCCTGGAAAGGTCTACTCCAAGGTACTGGAGAGGAGAGTCCGATCGATAGTTGAATCTCAGATTGAGGAGGAGCAATGTGGTTTTCGTCCTGGCCGTGGAACTGTGGACCAGCTCTATACCCTTGCAAGGGTGATGGAGGGGGCATGGGAGTTTGCCCAACCAATCCACATGTGTTTTGTGGATTTGGAGAAGGCTTATGACCGTGTCCCCAGGGGCACCCTGTGGGGGATGCTCCAGGAGTATGGGGTGGGTGGCTTTCTGTTAAGGGCTATTCAGTCCCTTTACCAGAGGAGCGTGAGTTTGGTCCGCATAGCCGGTAGTAAGTCGGACCTGTTCCCGGTGAGGGTTGGACTCCGCCAGGGCTGCCCTTTGTCACTGGTTCTGTTCATTACCTTTATGGACAGAATTTCTAGGTGCAGCCGTGGTGTGGAGTGTGTCGAGTTTGGTGGCAGGAGAATCTTGTCTCTGCTTTTTGCGGATGATGTGGCCCTCCTAGCTTCATCCAGCTCTGACCTTCAGCTCTTGCTGGGTAGGTTCGTGGCCGAGTGTGAAGTCGGGGGAGAAGTCCTACCATAAGTTGAGGAGTTTAAGTATCTCAGGGTCTTGTTCACGAGTTAGGGTAGGAGGGATTGGGAGATCGACAGGCGGATTGGTTCAGCGTCTGCAGTGATGCGCAGTGAGCAGCAAATCTACTCCAAACCCCTCCCCGATGACCGAGCTTCTCACCCTATCGCCAAGGGAGAGCCCAGCCACCCTGCAGAGAAAACTAATTTCAGCTGCTTGTGTCCACGATCTCGTTTTTTCGGTCACTACCCAAAGTTCATGAACTCATGAGGGTAGGAACGTAGATCTACTGGTGAATCGAGAGCTTCACCTTCTGGCTCAGCTCTCTTCACCACGACAGACCAGTACAACGTCCGCAGCACTGCAGACGCAGCACCAGTCCCACACTCCATCTTTCCCTCACTCGTGAACAAGACCCCGAGATCAAGAACCAGCTTCTGTAGTCAAGGATCAGACCGCCAAGGTCCCAAAATAACAATAATACAATGATCAAATGTCATCTTGCATAAATCAAAGCTGTTGGTCTGATTTTGGTTTAAACTCATTTTTACAATGATGGAAATCAATTTTAAATAAAAAAAACCTTACATTTTGGTTTCAGGAATATTTTTTAGATATTCTAGAAGTGTCTGGTTCTCTGAGTCCGATGTTGGGAGAGAGTGATGGTGGAGTCAGTCTGAAGTTGCAGATGAAGATGTAGAGATGAAACTAGCCCACTCCTGAGTCTGTCCCAACTATTCCTGATTCATCTGTGATTCTGATTAGTTATAAAGTGTTGACTCTCCTGATCCTGTAGGAGGGTCTGATGTTGCGCGCAGCCTTGAGTTTCTCAGATTTAAGGTGAGAAAGATGTGAGTGTATCCTTCCAGAAGCTTTTCCTTTCTGTTTCAACAGGAATGTCCTGGAATAACCTCAGATCTTTTTTCATCTTGCAGGATCTTCAGACACACCTGGGCCAGTCCCAAAACACCTGTAGACACACATTCAGCTCTCAGTGAATCAATCACACACCGACCAGGTGAACACTGGTCTTTCGGTTCGCCTTTCACAGATGGTCTGTGTCTTCTTTTGTTCTGACTGACACGCTCTCACACCTTCAAAAAATCCTAACCACTCGTTTAGATCAAAGAGGTTTCTTTTGGAACGTTGATAATAAAAATGTGAACCTCTTCCAGAACTTTAGGGCTTTGTGGAGCTATAAAAAGCTATGCACTGCATGCACAGAACGCTCCACATGTGCTGATTGGACTCGTCCGCAGGAGGTGATGGCGCAACAATGTGTGACATCAGCGATGAGTAAAGGAAAGCCTTACTCACACGGCCGAGTCGAGGGACTGTCAGCTGAGAGGACTAACCCCACCCAGGCTGGTTCTGGTTGTCCTCATCCCAAACCTCCTCTCTCCTCACTAACATCATCACGCTCCGAGCCACAGCTGAGAGACATGGAAGCAATTACAGCAGCAGCAGGAGGCGGGGGCGGGGGCTAACAGTATAGGCGTGATGAGGTCATGTCTATTTTAACCTGCACTGACTCAGGAGGCTGGCAGAACTCAGCTATGTCACTGGGCCATGCCAGCTCACTCCAGAGTCAGGTATTTAGGCTCTAATGGAGGATTATGGGATTTAAAGGAACATCTGTTTAGGAGCTTCTCAATTTTTTTTTACAAGTTTTTCATTAGGATCTGAAAACTCTCTAAACATCACAGCTGAGTTATTTATTTTATTTTATTTTATTTTTTTACTATTTTGGCACGTTTGTCTCGCTTTTCTTACAAGTTGTTAAAAAGAGTTTTTGAATAATAAAAATTCAAACTTTTAAAGGTTTCTTTGACAAACAATCCAACATTCGTTCTAAAAACTAGCAAATAAATAAAAATGATATTATTTAGATAGTTTTAGGAATTCTAGCCAAGCAACTTTTGCTTATCCCATGTTGACAGATTATTTTTACTCAAAACAAGAAAATCTGGATCAAATTTAAGAATTTTTATATTATTTTAAGGAATGCTATTTTTCTGAAGAAGTGTTTATTTTCTTTCTAGACTAAAATAAGAAATTTCTAAAAAGGAGGCGTTTTACTTTGTTAGAAATCAGTTTATGCAGCACACAGGAACAATTACTGCGGATGGAATGGGTTCCCCCTGGTTAACCTGATCCTTTTCACAGCTACAGATTTCTCACTCAGGCTCGACGTTCTTGTTACGACTTATTTTTCTTTTTATTCTCACCATCATCCATAACATTTGAAGAACTGGGCGCTAATTTCTTGACTTGTCCGTAGTGAATAAATCTAATTCAAAAAGAATCTCCAGACAGCTCAGAACAAAGTTTACAGCTTTATGGAGTAAATGTAGTTTGTGGTTAATGTTCTAAAGAGGCAGCTCTTGTTAGAATAACTAACCCGTCGCATGGACAAGCAGATCATGTCTATATATATATACCTGGGTAGAGGTGGGGGTCTCCGCCCTACCTCCCCTGAGCGTCTTGCGTCGGTTGCTGCTGTGGATCTGCTGCTGTTGGGGCAGATGGCTCCCCTGATGGTGTTTCCTTAACTCAGCTTGTCTGGCTCATCTGAACTCAGCCCAGTGTGTTCCATTTTTTATCTTATGTCCTTGAGTGTGTGTGTGTGCGTCAGACTGTAAGGCCTGACTCGAGCTGAGCTGGACCGGAGCGACAGTTCGGATTGTTGCGTGTATTTTGACCCAAGCGCGGAGTGACTGACGCCGGGCAGATTGACATGCGTTTGCTCTAGGAGTCAAACCGTACAAAGCTAGTGAGCATGGCGGCTCCAAAAGGAAACAAGCTGACTTATTGTGAGTCGGCAGGGTGAGTGGCTTGGGCTGATCTGGTCAGAACAGGCTTGAGTAATCCGATAGGATCTGGTAGGAACTCGGAACATGGTCTAGTTAGGAACGATGGCTGAGTGGTTTGGTGTTGAGCTGCACTTCCTTATGTAGACATGGCTGGTGACGTGAGCCGGAAAGCTGGCGCTGGGAATGCTGGGTAGTGGAGTTCGACTGGGCTGAGTGAGTGTGGGTTCCTCCCGGGGAGGATGTCGAGGGTTGAGAAGGAGGCAGCGTGACACAGACGATGAGTGTGACCCCGGCTTTCCACGGGAGCCGTCAGCAGCACGTTACTGCAGCAGCACGTCATAGCTGCTGATAGGAACCGCTGTGGTCAACAGAACCTTTTCCACCGGAGCCGTCAGCAGCGCGAATCGGCCGCGTCTCAGGAGCAGCATGTCGCGGCCTTTACGCGCCGGTTCTATTTTCTACGCGCGACGCCTCTGAAACGGGTCAAGTTCGACATTTTTGGGGAAGGAAAGACAGGAAATCAGACGCGGAAATGGAGAGAAGCTACCGAGATTTTCAGAATAAAGAACGTACTGCCTTCCGGTTGCTTTACTTTTAAAAAGCTTACTAACTGTGCGTCCCCGTGAGAAGTTATCACCTAGCTAGCAGTCTCCTTTATTTTTCAGGTCCGTATTGGCGATTATAAAACGGACAGAACATAAAACACAAACCATGTTGTAGTTTTCTCCTGCTTGTTGTTGTGTTTACTGACGAAGTCACTCGTGTGACTTTGTGCTCGGTCGGTGACAGCTGCTCCCCTGCTGCTTCGCGTCTCGTGGGAAGGGCCAAGCAGCAGCTTACGCGAGCAAGACGTGCTGCTGCAGTAACGTGCTGCTGACGGCTCCTGTGGAAAGCCGGGGTGATGGGGGATATTATTGTCATATATAGGGAATGTGGGGGTCATTTTAATTTGTAAAGCACTTAGAGTTGCATTTATTGTATGAATTGTGCTGTATAATAAAGTTTGATTTGATTTGATTTGATATATTGAGTCCATCGGTCCTGACCACTTCTGTAGGACGTGCAAGCTAGGTCTTTGCACATGGAGGTAGGTCCTCTCCAGCTCCGGGTCGTTCTCCCATACACACACTGGGATTATTGGTGTTTTTTTTCCACAGGCAGACATCATTGTTGTTCACATGGGGTGTATTTCTTCACTGAGAGTAATCTCCGTCCTCAGTGGCCATGGCTGAGCCAGATGCTGATGAGATGAGGTGGATCGGTCTAAAAAACCCTGGCCGCACCCAGGATAGCAGCTCTCCTCTGGGAGCTCCAGCCTGTTTGTTACTCATGGAAACATACGTGTCAACTCGCACAAGGGAGGCTCAAATGTTCCGGGTAGTCCGTGTCCCCTGGGTGCAGAGGTGGGTGGGACAGCAGGGGGTAACTCTGGGGTTGTTTCGCTGCATGTGTGAGTCAAAATGATAGTCAGGCTGAAAGACAGGGCTGTCTTGTAAAAAGGGGAAATTTCTGCATTAAGAGCTCCTGTACCTAGACAGAATGTGCACAGAGGCCTGTGCCAAATGGCTAATAGAAACCAGACACGTTTCACATGAGAAGGGAGGCTTTGCTGCATCGCTCCAGAGGGAGGCTTCAGAGGAGTGATGAAGGAGTGGATGAAGTGGGCAGAAAAAGAAGCACATAAAGAACCAAGTAGATAAGAAACTTTGAACGTCATTTGCCCTCGGAGGCATGCTGTGATAGGAGCACTAAACCTCCTATTTCACCATCCACTCATGAGGTTTAGTACCTCTCACAGATAAGGGGGAAAGTCAACATTAATTCTTTAGAAAACAACCTTGTGTACTTTTGAGAAAATGCCCTAACATCTTATTGATTTGGCGGAATGGATAAAAGTCCTATCTACA